>NC_080045.1:23029679-23329679 GCF_012489685.1 Lotus japonicus
AGCTGAGACAACAACACGTGTGTCAGTATTTCTGATGCATAGTTCCTTGTGCCCGTGTGACAGTCTGTTATGATTGCGTGTAGATATGCTTCTCTCCTGTGTGTGATTTGTGTATTTTACTGTTACTATCTATCTTTAATTTTCAACCGTTGATCTTAAAGTGCTTTTTTAATCAACAACGGTTATTTGAAAAACCCACTATACACACACGATCTCTTTCACTTCCGGTTTTTACTCTCGCTCTCTCTGCTTTTTCGAAACCGCTTGTTCTCAATTTCTCTCTCGATCTCTCTTCATCTTTCAACCTTCATCTTCTACCTCAAACCTTCAACCACTTCAAAAATGGTGAGACAAACCAGAAGATCTATGCAGATGCACCTCAGTTCCCTCACATGGTAGTTGGTCTAGCAACGGGTCAAAGGGGCCCTGAGAATCCGACACAAGAACAAGTTCAAGCTCAAGAACAGAGTGTTCCAATTGCAGAACGGGGCTGTGCCGTTCACTGTGTATATCCTCCTGAGGAACTCCAAGTCCTGGCAGAATGGAGATTCAACCTCGACAACCTGGCTACAAATGGGTATGATCTTCGTCCTGAAGTCCAAGCTCAAGGTTGGGGAAATTACTTCAACAGACTTCGAGGACCGGTGTATGATAGATTGGTCAAGGAATTCTGGAAGCATGCCGACTGCGACGATACTCAGGTGGTATCGTACATTCTCGGAAGAAAGATCATCATCACGGAGAAGTCCTTCGTGAACTTGCTGGGTGCAGACACTGCTTATGGGTTTCGTTTCCAACTCACGGAATCGAAGCTGAAACCCAGCACCAAGGATATAATCAACCAGGCCCTGTACACCACTTACAAACCGGGCAAGACAAGTTACAAGGTGATGGACCTTCATCCCAAGCTCAGGATCTGGCACAAAATCCTGCTCCACTGCATAAACCAGAGACCGAAGGGCAGTTCTCCAGACTACATCAACTTCAACCAGAAGGTGATGTTATTCTTCATCCAAGACCAGAAGAAGATCTGCCTTCCCTACTTCCTGTTCTCCTACTTGAAGGAATGCATCTGGAAGTCTCGCACCACTGCCTCCATCAAGTCAGCAATCAAATATATCCCCTTTGGAGACTGCTCTCAGACTTTCTCATTGAAAGCAATCTGGTGCCAGATCTGGTCAATGCTGGATGTGTAGAGGATTTGAGCACCATTGTCAGTGATGTCTTCACTGCAAATTCTCTGAAGAAGATGGGTTTGGTCCAGAAGAAGATTGCTCCTGCTCATGAAGACACATCTTCTGAGATCAGAAGCAGAAGGATGCCTCTGAATGACTACCCTCTGTGGACACAGGCAGACAATCCTGACGCCATCCGGTGCTATGTTGAAGACCTAAGGGCTCAAGGATTCGAAATTGATCTTGATGATTTCGTCAGCAGACTGCCGCCAGCTCCAGAGTTTCTTCTCCTCCCAAGAAGAAAGCTCAAAGGAAGATGATAATGGACGAATCTTCTGAGGAATCCGATGTCCCTCTGGTCAAAAGACAAAGAGAAAGCCTGATGATGGTGATGATAGTGACAATGAGGATGGTCCTCCCAAGAAGAAGAAGAAGAAGGTCAGAATCGTGGTGAAGCCTACTCGGGTGGAACCAGCTGCTGAAGTGGTCAGAAGGACTGAACCTCCTGCCAGAGTGACTAGATCATCAGCACATTCAAGTAAGCCTGCACTTGCTTCTGATGATGATTTGAATTTATTTGATGCACTCCCTATTTCTGCCATGCTCAAACACTCCTCAAATCCCCTCACTCCTATTCCTGAATCCCAACCAGCTGCACAAACCACCACTCCACCACATTCCCCAAGATCTTCCTTCTTTCAACCTTCCCCTACTGAAGCACCTCTCTGGAATTTGCTTCAGAACCAACCCTCTAGGTCAGAAGAACCAACCTCTCTCATTACCATCCCGTACGACCCATTATCTTCTGAACCCATCATCCATGAACAACCAGAGCCCAACCAAACAGAACCACAACCCAGAACGTCTGATCACTCTGTTCCCAGAGCATCAGCACGTCCTGCTGCCAGAACCACGGATACAGACTCTTCCACAGCCTATACACCCGTATCCTTCCCAACCAATGTTGCTGATTCTTCTCCCTCCAATAACTCTGAATCCATTAGAAAATTCATGGAGGTTAGAAAAGAAAAGGTGTCTACCTTAGAGGAATACTACCTCACTTGTCCAAGCCCTAGGAGATATCCTGGCCCTAGACCTGAACGTCTAGTTGACCCAGATGAACCTATCTTGGCCAATCCTTTACAAGAGGCAGACCCTTTGGCTCAACAAGCTCACCCTGTCCCTGACCAACAAGAGCCTATTCAACCAGAATCTGAACCCGAACAATCAGTGTCTAACCAATCCTCGGTTAGATCACCCCATCCTCTGGTTGAAACTTCAGACCCTTACCTTGGAACCTCTGAACCCAATGCTCAAATTATTAACATTGGTTCTCCACAAGGTGCCTCTGAAGTTCATAGCAGCAATCACCCAGCCTCTCCTGAAACCAACCTCTCCATAATTCCCTATACTCACCTCCAACCCACATCTCTCTCTGAGTGCATCAATATTTTCTATCATGAAGCCTCTTTGAGGCTCCGCAATGTGCACGGTCAGACTGACCTCAGTGAGAATGCTGAATGTGTGGCTGATGAGTGGAACAATCTGGGCACTTGGCTAGTGGCTCAAGTTCCAATTATGATGCAGCTCCTGCATGCAGAGGGAAGTCAGAGGATTGAGGCTGCAAAGCAAAGGTTTGCTCGAAGGGTGGCTCTTCATGAACAAGAACAGAGAAATAAGCTTCTTGAAGCTATTGAAGAAGCCCAGAGAAAGAAAGCTCAAGCAGAAGAAGCTGCACGTCAAGCAGCAGCTCAAGCTGAACAAGCCAGACTAGAGGCAGAGCGACTTGAAGCTGAGGCTGAAGCTCTTCGATGCCAAGCACTTGCACCAGTTGTGTTTACTCCTGCTGCTTCTGCTTCCATTCCAGATCCTCAAGCTGCTCAGAATGTTCCTTCCAGTTCTACTCAGTCAAGCTCATCCAGACTCGACATCATGGAACAGCGTCTTGACATTCATGAATCCATGCTGATTGAGATGAAGCACATGATGATGGAACTTCTGCGACGATCTGACAAACCTTAGTTTTAGGATCTCTTCTTTTTCTTTCTTTTTCTTTAACTTTGTTTTATCTTTGTTAAACTCTGTTTCCTTTTACTTATTTATTCTCGTTGTTCGTTTGTGATTATATATGCATATCTATATATATTTGTGTCACATATGTTTGCAAAACTCTTTTTATTCATCATATTTTTATGTTTACATCATACATTCTTTCCTAAAATCTAGAATGGAGGATCCCTCCTCATTCTTCTGCACTCCTGGCGCTGCTCTGACCTATCCTTCTCCAGACGCTCCAGTACATGCTGGATGTTGCTGAGCCTGTCCTTTAGCTCATCCCTCTCCAGAATCTCTTCTGCAGTCTTGAGCCTCTCTTCCAAACTTTCTTTTTCTTCCAGCAGCTTGAGTTCAAGCCGGCTGAGTTCTTGCACCTCCTCAACGAAGGCAAGAAATTCCCTCAGCTCTCTCTCCAACTCTGGACGCAGGTCCTCTTCCAGCAGTGTCCGTGTCAGCTCCGCGATGGTCGTTGTACCCTCTGGATGCCTGATGTTCAGGAACAAGTCCTCCTCAAAGGCCTTCTTCCTCAGCTCTTCTAGTGCTACGATGTATGATGCCATTTTTTTTCTTTACTGAAAATTGTTCGAGGTGTGAAGCTTACCTTTCTCTCCAACGCTTTATATAGGCTTCACTTTCTCTCTGAAAGTTAATGCTACTACGGTTTCTCGAGGTTAAGTTCTTGGTAACTGACCCTTCTCTTTACTCACTTGACCGGTGGTAAACGTTCTTCTCTTGCATTAACTCTTCTATTTATTTCGCCTGACTCTGTTTCTTGCATATTTTTTATTTTCTTTAAACTTAGACCTTCTCTAAGGGGGAGTACCTTGTACTTCAAGCTAAGTTTTTCACACCCCAAGCTTTTTGCTTATGACAAAAAGGGGGAGTAAACCCAGTTTTTGATGTGTAAGATGTGTTAGTGTGATTTATTTTTCTTTTGGAGAATTTAAGAGTTCCACCTTCATGACCATAGATGTGTCACTGCGCAAATACAAGGAATACATTTCACTTCTTCTGAAGTGATTATAAGTTGACTCTGATACCCAAGACTCTGATACCTTGTTCGTGACTCTGATTACTTATGCGCTCTGATTATTCGTTTTTCATCTATGTCATAAGTTTTTCACTCTGAACTCTTATATCATTTAGCTCAGAATCTAGACTTTACTAACGTTTTCATCAAGTATTAGATTCAGGGGGAGCTAAGCTCAGAATCAAGCAGTGACTTGAATTCAGAATGAGCAAGATAAACTATTCACATCAGGATAAGTATTATTCTATATCTCTAAACTCTGAGTGAATTCAGTTTAATGTTTAAGAATTGTTCATCAAAAATCTTAGTTTTGTCATCATCAAAAAGGGGGAGATTGTAAGATCAAGTTCTGATCTAGTAGTACAACTCTATGTTTTGATGATTACAAGTTAACCTTTTGATATGAACAATTGTGGTACTCTAACGTGTTTTTCTGAGTGTGCTATTTACAGGCTCTGACCTCAACTCAATCTCACACAAATCAGAAGCACTGTGTATAAAGAGTGACCCAAGCAACGCTTTCGCATTCACCATGTTCAGTATGAACAGTGGAAAAGCTTCAAAAGTTCTGAAGTTATACAAACTCTGATGTGGACTCAGTCACTAGAAGTTCTGAAGATCCAGAAAGTCTGATAACCAAGAAACATTGAAGGTTCAGATGTTCTGATGGTGTAGAAGACTCTGAAGATCCAGAAGCTGAATAGTGGAAACTCTGAAGTCCAGAAGCAAGAAACTCTGAAGGCCATGTTCTTCCCTCTGAGTTCAGAATCAGAAGATACAATGGTCAGAGGATCTGTGCTTTCCCTCTGACTCTGATCAACCGGCTTCACAAGTTCCAATATGAAGCATTCCCCTGATCAGAAGTCTCCTAGGTTTAAAGGTCGCGTCGCTATCCAAGTACAAAAGCAATTGTACCTTCCTGACGACCTACCTAACGTTCTCAGCCACAGCAGAAGCTGGATTTTCCAGAACTGCCCTCCAACGGTAGCATTTCCCATGCATCGCTCAACCCTAATCCTTGGAGTATATATAGAGGCTGAAGATTGAAAGAAGCGGCTAGAAGCAATACATACGCGCAAGACATATTCAAATTATTCTAAGCTTTCTTTCATCTGAAATTCATTGAGTTTACTATTAGCTTTTTAGAAGCAAATCTCTTGTAAACAATTCTTTGATAAACAGTTTGTTTAGTTCCTTTAGGAGATCAAGGTTGATCGGATCCTAGAGAAGACTAAGAGAGTGAATCTTAGTGTGAGCTAAGTCAGTGTAATTGTTAGTCACTTGTAGGTTTCAAGTGCAGTTGTAACTCTTACGTGATTAGTGGATTGCCTTCATTCTAAGAAGGAAGAAATCACCTTAACGGGTGGACTGGAGTAGCTTGAGTGATTTATCAAGTGAACCAGGATAAAATCCTTGTGTGCTTTTCTATCTCTTATCTTTAGCACTTAAGTTCTCGAAAGATTTGTCAAAATCTTTAAGGTGGAAGTTTTATACTGAAAACGTTATTCAAACCCCCCCCTTTCTACCGTTTTTCATACCTTCACTTGCTTGTGTGCTCAGTGCACTAAATTAACATCTCATCCTAGGATTTGTAGATCTATATGTTTCCCATGAATGGACTCTATACTCTTCTCTTTTCAATAGATGCATGAAGTAGGTCGTTGGGTCTTTCTCTTGGAACTAGCTGTGATTACTTTGTTCCCCTATTTTTTGTGAAGTATTCCTTGTTGAGAGCACTTGTTTGGGAGCATTTCTTGCGCTTGAGGGCAAGCGAGTGTTATTTACGCTTGAGGGCGAGTTGTCGTTGAGTATAGTGGTGTGATGACCCTATTTTAGTAGTGTTTTAAGGGTCATTTCATTGTTGGTTTTAAGTCTTTTTGTTGAGTCTTATGTAGTGTTTCATGCATTCTCATGCATATTTATCTTTCTATGAGTCTTTATTTTGTTTTGGTAATTTTGTAGTTTTATAGGGACTTTTCTTGCATTTTAAGTAAGTTTAGGACTTGCATGATTTTCTTATGTTATTTGAGGGTCCTCTTTGCTAACAAAGCTCTTTGAGCTTCTGGATATTTGCCTTGACTTGTTGGTTAGGTTTGCTGATCAGAAACTGAAGGAAAAAGAAGGCCAAGAAGCATGGAATTGAAGGAGGACTTAAAGAGGCTTGAAGAGGAAGTTACAAGAAGCCAGAAAGTCTTTTCCAGCGAGCTTGAGCGCCTAGGCGCTGGGAATTGGCGCCTAGGCGCTAGTTGAATTTTCTAAAGCTCATGGAATTGGCGCCCAGGCGCTGGGAATTGGCGCCTAGGCGCCAATTTCCTTCCAGGGGCATGTTTTTGCCCTGGAATTGGCGCTCTGGCGCTCTGAATTGGCGCCTGAGCGCCCAGACTCGTTTATTTTGTGTATAAATAAGGCTTAGGCCAATTTCTTTGGGGAGTTAGTCATTTTTACTCATTTTGGATCAAGTTTGAGAGCTGAGGAGAACCTTGGGGCTGTAGGAAGACTTCCAACTTGTATTTTTCTCAGGTTATTATTACATTTTCTGTATGAATTCACTAGCCATGAGTGGCTAGTTCTCTTTTTTGCTTTGGGTTAAGAGATTCTATGAAGTTTTAGTTTGTTAAATCCTATCTCTATGCATGAGTTCTTGATTTACCTTGTATTTCAATTCCATTATGCATGTTTAGCTTTGGTGCACCCTTGCTATAGGCTTGATTATAATCAAATGGAAGTTTGTTATGATTTAGGGACATGAATTGGAATAGGTCCTTCTATGCTTGCTTCTAGGAATAGAGTGAGGGTAGGATTTTGTTGACCTGAGTATGTATGCTTAATGGGACAATCATAGGACACACCTCCTGATCGCCACTTATTGCGCCACACAAGGCAGGACAATCATAGGACACACCTCCTGATCGTCGCTTATACTTAAACCCTATATGCCAAGTCAGACAACAACAATGCCCAACCAAGGCCAAAGTAACCACATGTTATTCATAATTACAACATTCGCACAACCACATCAAGCTCTATTGAGCGATGAAACAATAATTCAATGCTATAAAACATAACCACGCCCAATCCACTAGAAAGCGGTAATGACAGAAACCACTAAACGGCTGAAGCCTCTCAGAAAACGAAGACACACGTCTCAATAATTTCACTCGGCCGAAGCCTCCAGAAAACATTTTCCCAAATCAGCACAATAATCATAATCCAATGCAATCAATATAAACATCTTCATCTCAAACGCAGGCAGTGCGATAAAAGCAGGCAAGACTCAAAGACACGCTAAAACTAAGTTACCCTTACCTTCGTGAGTAGATGTTGTGCATGGAAGTCGCGAACCTAAAACACAGGAACACAATCTCATCAACACCAACTCCACAAGAACCAAACAATCTAATAACACTAATCGAAACCGAAAAGAAAGCTTTTAAAGCTTCAGAGTTCCTATTTAGGCACGAATAGACAACATAACTTCGTTTGCTAAAATGTGCATAACTTGAGCTACAGAACTCGGAATGACACGAAACCAAAGCCAAAAGTTCGACAATCGAAAGAGCTACGCAATAGCTCAGGCCATATAGACCATAAAATTATTTTTGGACACGGTACCATAACAACTAAGTTTCGGCCACTTTCAAAATAGGGTTTCCCGAACTTTTTCTTCGATCTAATTTAATTCCTAGGTATTCTTAGGCGATATCTAGGCCAGGGAAACTCTCAGAAAAATTTTAGAATTCGAAATGCGACTAGGGGTATTTTGGTCAAGATTTTTAGCTCAGAAACTCAAAGTCGGAATTTCGAAGAATAAATTGGATGAGGTTGATACCAACGACGTCTATGACAACTAATCCTACTGACGCTAAGCTCTGTAAGGCCCAAGTTTTTCAGTTTATACCAAGTGAATAAATTCTTATTCACCAGTAGGTTTGATGCATGGCGAAGGGAAGCCTGAACAAGAGTTTAGTAAATGAAATAAATATATGAAGGAGAAAGTTCAGGAAAAGTCTGAGGTTCGTATTGAAGTCGATAAAAGTTATAGCACGATCGTTTTACGCTTAAACCTAGGTCAGAAACCCTAGTATATAGCTAATTTTCACTTTTAGGCACGACGGAAGTTAATTCCAAAAATCTTCAGAGAAATGTTAAAACTTCTCTTTTTCCATATATCACAATCGTTTCGAGGCGAAACTCTAGGATCTACGAACGTCCGATTCCAATCATCGGAAGTTTGCCGAAACCGAATCCCTGGTATTTCAAAACCCTAGAATTTCTCGACAATGAAGACTTTTTCTATTCAGAGCTTCAAATGAATATTCCACACACGTACACCCATTTCTCTTGATGATTTCAATCTTTCTTCCGAAGGAAGTTTTCCATTCCGACATTCGATGCAAAAAGCAACTTATCGGGTAAAATAGTTTTATACCGACTATGCTTTAGTTGCCAAAAATACAAGGAGACCTCTTTATAGTTTTGGAACTCTTTTGCCAAAACATATCTATTAATTCATGGAAAATGAAGTCGGAAAAATCAGATTCGCGAAACTTTCATTTTCCCGCGAATTTCCAACCTTTATATATAGCAAAGAAAGGAAGAAAAACACAAATTCTCCTCCATTTTCTCTCCCAAAACCGCGGCCAAGAACAAGGAAGGAGGAAGAAGAGTTTTTCTTCATCGTTTGCTTGATCGTCGATCAATCAGTTGCTACTTCAAGGCTTCGAGGTATAGTCGCTAATCCTTACCTCTGATCGCTTTTTCCATAGCTTTTCTGTAGAGTTTTCTGAGCGGATAGTTTATGGGTTTTTGCAAAACTATCCTGAATCTTTCATTTCTGATTCTAAACCTCTTCCTTATGCGCCCAAGATCACTTCTGCCGGGTTAGATTTTCCGTTATGTCGCCGGAATTCCGCCGGAATCAATTTGAGCCTAAAATACCCATTTTTGGAGTTTTTGGTGTAAACCTTCAACCTTTAGGCTGAAAACTATCGCCTTAGCTTAGTGCTAGTAGGATTAGTTGTCATAAACGTCGTTGGTGACGTCCCTGCAAAATTTTATTTTTGGGATTTCAGTTTTGAAAAATCCTAAGTTAAAAATCATGACCAAAATACCCCTGCGACAGTTTTTGATCCGATAAATTTTTCCGAGTTCAGAATACCCTTAGTTACGGCTTATGAAAGCATAGGAACCAAGTTTGATCGAAGAAAAACCGAGCCCCATAATTGCACAAAGTGGCCGAGCCCTATTAGGGGGGAGGAGGAAAATTTCCTTTTCCGAAAACTTGTCTTTCGCGCTAGTTTATCGTACCTTAGGGTATAGATTACTTCGAGTAACCTTAGTAAGTATCGATAGCTTAGTTTCCGATAGATTCTGATAGTATTCTGTGATTTTATTGTAAAGGTGCTTTTGAGGATTTCCCCGAGGACCAACACTTTGAGAGCGAGGAAGCACTAGTTGATCATTCTGGAAAACTTTCAGGTGAGGGCTTCTCACTGAATCTCTAGTTAATGCTTAGGGTCGATGTTTCGACATTGTTTACTTTTTATGCACTGGAATTGTGTGTGATTGGAAAATGTTTTCTGAGGCTTCGGCTGACAATGTAGATGATTCATCTACTGAATGTTTTTGAGATTGTCTTACATGCTATGTGCTATGTGGGTAATCTAGGATGTGTGGTGCATGCTTTATATGCTAAGTGCTAAGTGTTTATGATGCGATTTATTGATATATGACATGTTGTTGATTGTGATGATTTAAATATGCTCTGTACTGGAATCTGAGATTCTGAATGGTGAGAATAGCAAGCAGGTCATTCCGATTTTATTTTGAGAGTTTTGAGAAAGTTTGATAGGACGAACGAGGTTCGGGCCTTAATTTTGTTTAGTGGATCGAGACATCCTCTGGAAGCGACTTGGGATTGGGAGATCCTGAAAATGTATAAGACTTGCGATAAGACAAAATGGAATCTATTTTATAAAGAAAATTCATAAGACCTTAAATAACCTCAAAATCTTTAAGTAATGATAACAACCTCGAAGGAAGGCATTGGAAGTCAAATCATAGTTTTGGAAAAACGAGGAGTGTCGTCGGATCCAAGTGTTGAGTTTGTTGTTGTGCTGTTGGAGCAGCGTTTGTTGTTGTGCTGTTGGAGCAGCGTTTATTGTTGTGCTGTTGGAGCAGCGTTTGTTATTGTGCTGTTGGAGCAGCGTTTGTTGTGGTGCTGTTGGAGCAGCTATGTGTCGTTATGAAGTGTGTTTTTTGGTCGCAGAATCGACCGTTACCTAAGGGTAAGCTTTTAGAGACTTTAATTTACCTAGAACACGTGGCGACGTGTCGAGTGAGATTCGGAGACGTTGTTTGACTAATCATCCTGCATACATGCAACATTAATGGGGTATTAACACAGGACGTACTCTGGACCTCGTCGGTTTCCAAAATGGTCATAAGACCCGGAATGCCGTGAAAGAGCGTTTATAGACGTCTCTTGTAGCAGACCGAAATGGCAGACCTACGGGTTTACTGCTGATCTGGCTACCTTTGTGTGGTGTAAGAGGCACGCGGGCCGAAATGGTTCCACCGTGGCTGGTGTTAGGGCTGATCCATTTGATGTCCATCCCTTTCCGGAATGCATGTGGTTAACTGGGTTAACCTGCATATCATTTCATGCAACATGCATACTGACTTAGTGATGAGTGTGTTTGATACTTGTTAATTCTATTTGAGGCATGTTAACTGTGATTTATCGTCGTTTATATTCATCATGAGATATGCAACCCTAGGATGTTATCCCTAGCTAAAAGCCTAAGTGGCTATCCTATTATCTGTATCTATTCTTGCTATTATTTACATAATTCTTTGGAGTTGACCCTCGCGTCTTCTGTGTGTGCTTTGGCGAACAAACGCCCTTTGTCAGATGTCTTTGGCGGACTAGTTCACGACGGTTCACCCTTCGGGGGAAACTAGAGTTGGGATGCTGGAACAGGAGCGCATCGCGATAGCGAGCGGAGGACGGAGGATGTACCTAGACTTAGTCGTTCTGGATTCAGATTTGGACGACGATCACGCTAGCATGTAGGATTGAGTGTTAGTGTGAGCTCCTCGAGATGGGATTAGTGTAGGAGTAGAGTCTTAGCTCTGAACATCATTTGTTTCATTCGGGACAGGGTAGTTTCCCACCTATAGCTTTTTGTGTGGTTTCGTTACGGGAATCACAGAGAGTTGGTTGGACTTAGGAAGTCTTGTTTCAGGCCGATGGGCCAGCTTATTCTCATTTTGAGGGATAGTGTTGCGGACACTTAACCTTTTCTTTTGGTTTGTACTTTTGCCTACGGGCGCTACTCTTCTATTACCCGTCACTGGAGGTTCACTCGTGACGAGGTTGCTACTTACAGCGGGGGCTGTTTATATATTGTATATTAGTTTTATTACTTTTCGCACTTGGGTTTTATTTATTTCAGTCTTGTCTTAGTTATAATAAAAAAAAATATATATTCACGTTTTTCCGCATTAAGTTTACTTTTGGTTACTAAAGTGACGCCACCGAAATCGGGGTGTGACATTGTGGTATCAGAGCACGGTCGAGTCTTTCGGGATTTGTTGGGGAATAGGTCTTCTGTGCTAGGTTGTGTGACTCTGCAAAGAGTGAAAATTGATTGTCTGCAAGCGATTTTTCGCTTAAAAATTGATTGAAGTTATTGCTTAATCATATTGTATAGTTATGGAAATGCTATCTTATGATGAGTACTAACTGTTTGTCTAACTTAACAGAACATGGTGAACACTAACCAGTTAGCTGAGATGATGGCCACTATGGCCCAAGCTGTGACGGCGCAAGCAAACGATAATGCCATGAGGCGTGCTGCTGAAGAAGCACGTGAACAACATCAGCGCCAGAGGGAAGTAACTCTATACCAGAATAAAGGCCTCAATGATTTCAGGAGGCAAAACCCACCCAAGTTCTCTGGTGGTACTGACCCAGACAAAGCGGATCTCTGGATCCAGGAGGTTGAAAAGATATTCGGCGTACTACAGACTGTTGAGGGTGCCAAGGTGGGCATGGCGACTTATCTGTTGCTCGGCGATGCTGAGTACTGGTGGAAAGGCAACAAGGGAATCATGGAAGCCAACCATGAAGAGATTAACTGGAACTCTTTCCGGGACGCATTCTTGGAGAAATACTTTCCAACAAGTGCTCGGGATGAGCGGGAGTCACAGTTTCTGATACTCCGTCAGGGAGGTATGTCTGTACCGGAATTTGCTTCGAAGCTGGAATCTTTGGCGAAGCATTTCCAATTCTTCCATGACCATGTGAACGAGCGCTACATGTGCAAGCGTTTCGTTAATGGACTGAGGCCGGATATTGAGGACTCAGTGAGGCCACTGGGAATCATGCGATTCCAGTCGTTGGTGGAGAAGGCCACGGAAGTGGAACTGATGAAGGACCGGAGGCTAAACCGGGTTGGAACTGGAGGGCCGATGAGGTCGGGCTCTCAAAATTTTCAGAGCAGAGAGAAATTTCAGAGCAGGGGGCCATATCAGCGTCCTGCTGGAAAAGGATTTACTTCCGGATCTTACAGACCCATGACGGGTGCTGCTGGAGGTTCCGGAGATCAGACTTTGAAGAAGGAGACGACCTGTTTCAGATGTGGGGAGCCGGGACACTATGCCAATGCTTGTCCCGACACGAGGCCCAAATGCTACAATTGTAACAAAATGGGGCACACTGCCGATCAGTGCAGAGCACCCAAGACGGAGCCAACCGTGAACACTGCTCGTGGAAAGCGTCCTGCGGCTAAAGCAAGAGTTTACACCATGGACGGTGAGAGAGCTGAGGGGTTTGTCAGAGGAGAGCGCAAGAACGATGTTAACTTTCTAACCATTCTTTCTCATTCTAGTATAATATGTTCCATTTTTCTTGTAGAGTGTGCAAACACACCTATCTTACGTATATGGTTTACGCTTTGACCTTATAGTTACTACGCCTATTATGACTTTACTTTACTGTTACTCGTATTTTAGCTATAGAAGTTATACGAGGTTTAGAATGACACGCTAAGCCTAGAAAGTAGTCTTCTACCGATGCGTTTAAAAGGAAGCTAGAAGCTGAAGAATGAATTTCATAGAGATTCATTATGGATAGTATACGTATGATGTCGAGGGTGTGTAGTTCCGTAGCGACATCATTGAAGATTTAACGTCAGGGTATTTGCGACCACTGGATGATAGGAACTCATTGACTGTTCCAGTGGGCTTTTTCTAGATTTTCACCTTCGATGTATTAGGCCTGATCAACTTAATATTGAGGGGGTGATTTTCGGAATCACAGCTGGATATGGACTTTGATAGAAGGATGTGTAAGATGAATTTGAATTGATCGAGGATTAGTCGGATTTGGGAGGAAAGTTCGTGTTAAGTAATTGATTTTCTTTGGGAAGGAGTTGTCGTTGTAAGAGATGAATATTCTTTTAGGAAATGTTGGAGAGCTACAGAGCATCAGAGATCCAAACTTGGAAAAGGTTTAGGTTTTAAGTCTATTAATTCTTGTCATAAGTGTATAGGACTTGAAGTTTGTCATAATTTGATTGGGAGATTAAGAAGTTTATCGACAAGATGGTAATCAAGTTACAAGAAGGAAAGTGTTAGTATTAAGATGAATACTTGAAGTTATCATAGTTGGACAAGCTACTCAGAGTCTAATAGTGAATGGAACTTTGTTATGGATTTCGGTGATGCTTGATAGAGTTAGCAAGTGAATTTTGCTCAGTTGAATAAGAATCCTATGATTAAGATTGACTTGGGGAGTTGGAAATCGTGTGTGAGTAAGGGATGTAGTGGTGATAGCAGTTACGATAGTAGTTAAACCTCAGAAGGTTGGAGGATCGGATTACGAAATGACTAGTTAAGTCCCTTGAGGTATAGTTATGATTTGATCTTCTAGAGGATAAATCTCGATTGATGCGAAGCATTAGGGATTTTAGTAAGTGTAAACTGGTTTGAGTGAGGAAGGTTTTGAGGACAAAGACGACAATAATGGATTGTTGGATATCAAGAGGATGATTAGCTTATGAGGGGTTGATGAATTTATGATTAAGGAGAATGAGTCTTGTCATGCACAAGGTAGTAAGACTCAAGTTGAGCATTCAATCCGGAACATAGAGATGTACCGAGTTCCTAATCAGTATTTTGGACGAACAAGGGCAGAGGAGCAAGTGGTTAAGGTTGTGCGATTGCACGAATGCCAACAAATATTATTTCCAACGGAGAACCGATTCAAGTGGTCGAACCGGACAACAGAGAGTTAGAGGACGATATGTCTTTTGAGACGCCGTCGGTCAGCATTGGGACTAGAAGAGTGAAACAATCGAGGGGAAAGCAGAGTGCTTTAGTGCAAGTTATTTGGAACAAAGACACAGACGGTGCTATATGGGAGTTAGAGGAAAAGACCAAGGGACTGAAGGTATGAAAAACGGTAGAAAGGGGGGGTTTGAATAACGTTTTCAGTATAAAACTTCCACCTTAAAGATTTTGACAAATCTTTCGAGAACTTAAGTGCTAAAGATAAGAGATAGAAAAGCACACAAGGATTTTATCCTGGTTCACTTGATAAATCACTCAAGCTACTCCAGTCCACCCGTTAAGGTGATTTCTTCCTTCTTAGAATGAAGGCAATCCACTAATCAGGTAAGAGTTACAACTGCACTTGAAACCTACAAGTGACTAACAATTACACTGACTTAGCTCACACTAAGATTCACTCTCTTAGTCTTCTCTAGGATCCGATCAACCTTGATCTCCTAAAGGAACTAAACAAACTGTTTATCAAAGAATTGTTTACAAGAGATTTGCTTCTAAAAAGCTAATAGTAAACTCAATGAATTTCAGATGAAAGAAAGCTTAGAATAATTTGAATATGTCTTGCGCGTATGTATTGCTTCTAGCCGCTTCTTTCAGTCTTCAGCCTCAATATATACTCCAAGGATTAGGGTTGAGCGATGCATGGGAAATGCTACCGTTGGAGGGCAGTTCTGGAAAATCCAGCTTCTGCTGTGGCTGAGAACGTTAGGTAGGTCGTCAGGAAAGTACAGTTGCTTTTGTACTTGGATAGCGACGCGACCTTTAAACCTAGTGAAGGTATGAAAAACGGTAGAAAGGGGGGGTTTGAATAACGTTTTCAGTACAAAACTTCCACCTTAAAGATTTTGACAAATCTTTCGAGAACTTAAGTGCTAAAGATAAGAGATAGAGAAGCACACAAGGATTTTATCCTGGTTCACTTGATAAATCACTCAAGCTACTCCAGTCCACCCGTTAAGGTGATTTCTTCCTTCTTAGAATGAAGGCAATCCACTAATCAGGTAAGAGTTACAACTGCACTTGAAACCTACAAGTGACTAACAATTACACTGACTTAGCTCACACTAAGATTCACTCTCTTAGTCTACTCTAGGATCCGATCAACCTTGATCTCCTAAAGGAACTAAACAAACTGTTTATCAAAGAAATGTTTACAAGAGATTTGCTTCTAAAAAGCTAATAGTAAACTCAATGAATTTCAGATGAAAGAAAGCTTAGAATATTTTGAATATGTCTTGCGCGTATGTGTTACTTCTACACCGCTTCTTTCAATCTTCAGCCTCTATATATACTCCAAGGATTAGGGTTGAGCGTTGCATGGGAAATGCTACCGTTGGAGGGCAGTTCTGGAAAATCCAGCTTCTGCTGTGGCTGAGAACGTTAGGTAGGTCGTCAGGAAGGTACACTTGCTTTTGTACTTGGATAGCGACTTGACCTTTTAACCTAGGAGACTTCTGATCAGGGGAATACTTCATATTGGAACTTGTGAAGCCGGTTGATCAGAGTCAGAGGGAAAGCACAGATCCTCTGACCATTGTATCTTCTGATTCTGAACTCAGAGGGAAGAACATGGCCTTCAGAGTTTCTTGCTTCTGGACTTCAGAGTTTCCACTATTCAGCTTCTGGATCTTCAGAGTCTTCTACACCATCAGAACATCTGAACCTTCAGTGTTTCTTGGTTATCAGAACTTCTGGATCTTCAGAGCTTCTAGCGACTGAGTCCACATCAGAGTTTGTATAGCTTCAGAACTTCTGAAGCTTTTCCACTATTCATACTGAACATGGTGAATGCGAAAGCGTTGCTTGGGTTACTCTTTATACACAGTGCTTCTGATTTGTGTGAGATTGAGTTGAGGTCAGAGCCTGTAAATAGCACACTCAGAAAAACACGTTAGAGTACCACAATTGTTCATATCAAAAGGTTAACTTGTAATCATCAAAACATAGAGTTGTACTACTCGATCAAAACTTGATCTTACAATCTCCCCCTTTTTGATGATGACAAAACTAGGATTTTTGATGAACAATTCTTAAACATTAAACTGAATTCACTCAGAGTTTAGAGATATAGAATAAGACTTATCCTGATGTGAATAGTTTATCTTGCTCATTCTGAATTCAAGTCACTGCTTGATTCTGAACTTAGCTCCCCCTGAATCTAATACTTGATGAAAACGTTAGTAAAGTCTAGATTCTGAGCTAAATAATATAAGAGTTCAGAGTGAAAAACTTATGACATAGATGAAAATCGAGTAAACAGAGCGCATAAGTAATCAGAGTCACGGACAAGGTATCAGAGTCTTTGGTATCAGAGTCAACTTATAATCACTTCAGAAGAAGTGAAATGTATTCCTTGTATTTGCCCAGTGACACATCTATGGTCATGAAGGTGGAACTCTTAAAATCTCCAAAAGAGAAATAAATCACACTAACACATCTTACACATCAAAAACTGGGTTTACTCCCCCTTTTTGTCATAAGCAAAAAGCCTGGGGTGTGAAAAACTTAGCTTGAAGTACAAGGTACTCCCCCTTAGAGAAGGTCTAAGTTTAAAGAAAACGAAAACGATGTAAGAATCAGAGTTAGGCGAAATAAATAAAAGAGTTAATGCAAGGGATGAACGTATACCACTGGTCAAGTGAGTAAATAGAAGGGTCAGTTACCAAGAACTTAACCTCGAGAAACTGTAGGAGCATTAACTTGCAGAGAGAAAGTGAAGCCTATAAAAAGCGTTGGAGAGAAAGGTAAGCTTCACACCTCGAACAATTTTCAGTAAAAAAGAATGGCATCATACAACGTAGCACTAGAAGAGCTGAGGAAGAAGGCCTTTGAAGAGGACTTGTTCCTGAACATCAGGCATCCAGAGGGTACAACGACCATCTCGGAGCTAACACGGACACTGCTGGAAGAGGACCTGCGTCCAGAGTTGGAGAGAGACCTGAAGGAATTTCTTGCCTTCGTGGAGGAGGTGCAAGAACTCAGCCGGCTTGAACTCAAGCTGCTGGAAGAGAAAGAGTGTTGGGAAGAGAAGCTCAAGACTTCAGAAGAGATTCTGGAGAGGGATGAGCTAAAGAACAGGCTCAGCAACATCCAGCATGTACTGGAGCGTCTGGAGAAAGATAGGTCAGAGCAGCGCCAGGAGTGCAGAAGAATGAGGAGAGATCCTCCATTCTAGACTTTATAGGGAAGTAATGTATGATGTAAACATAAAAAGATTATGAATAAAACGAGTTTAGCAAACATATGTGACACAAGTATATAGATATGCATATATAATCACAAACGAACAAATTAAAAAGGAAACAGAGTTTAACAAAAGGAAAACAAAGTTAACGAAAAAGAAGAAAAAGAAGAGATCCTAAAACTAAGGTTTGTCAGTGCGTCGCAGAAGTTCCATCATCATGTGCTTCATCTCAATCAGCATGGATTCATGAGTGTCAAGACGTTGTTCCATGATGTCGAGTCTGGATGAGCTTGGCTGAGTAGAACTAGAAGGAACATTCTGAGCAGCTTGAGGATCTGGAATGGAAGCAGAAGCAGCAGGAGTAAACACAACTGGTGCAAGTGCTTGGCATCTAAGAGCTTCAGCCTCAGCTTCAAGTCGCTCTGCCTCAAGTCTGGCTTGTTCAGCTTGAGCTGCTGCCTGACGTGCAGCTTCTTCTGCTTGTTCTTTCTTTCTCTTGGCTTCTTCAATAGCTTCAAGAAGCTTATTTCTCTGTTCTTGTTCATGAAGAGCCACCCTTCGAGCAAACCTTTGCTTTGCAGCCTCAATGCTCTGACTTCCCTCTGCATGCAGGAGCTGCATCATAATTGGAACTTGAGCCACTAGCCAAGTGCTCAGATTGTTCCACTCATCAGCCACACTTTCAGCATTCTCACTGAGGTCAGTCTGACCGTGCACATTGCGGAGCCTCAAGGAGGCTTCATGATAGAAAATATTGATGCACTCAAAGAGAGATGTGGGTTGAAGGTGAGTATAGGGAATTATGGAGAGGTTGGTTTCAGGAGAGGCTGGGTGATTGCTGCTATGAGCTTCAGAGACACCTTGTGGAGAACCAATGTTAATCATGGGAACATTGGGTTCAGAGGTTCCAAGGTGAGGGTCTGAAGTTTCAACCAGAGGATGAGGAGATCTAACCGAGGATTGGTTAGACACTGAATGTTCGGGTTCAGGTTCTGGTTGAATAGGCTCTTGTTGGTCTGGGACATGGTGAGCTTGTTGAACCAAGGGGTCTGCCTCTTGTAAAGGATTAGCCAAGATAGGTTCATCTGGGTCTACTAGACGTTCAGGTCTAGGGCCAGGATATCTCCTAGGGCTTGGACAAGTTAGGTAATATTCTTCCAAGGTAGACACCTTTTCTTTTCTAACCTCCATGAATTTTCGAATGGATTCAGAGTTATTGGAGGGAGAAGAATCAGCAACATTGGTTGGGAAGGATACAGGTGTAAAGGCTGTTGAAGAGTCTGTATCCGTGGTTCTAGCAGCAGGACGTGCTGATGCTCTGGGAGCAGAGTGATCAGACGTTCTGGGTTGTGGTTCTGTTTGGTTTGGCTCGGGTTGTTCATGGATGATTGGTTCAGAAAGTAATGGGTCGTACGGAATGGTGAGGAGAGAGGTTGGTTCTTCTGATCTAGAGGGTTGGTTCTGAAGCAAATTCCAGAGAGGTGCTTCAGTAGGAGAAGGTTGAAAGAAGGAAGATCTTGGGGAATGTGGTGGAGTGGTGGTTTGTGCGGCTGGCTGGGATTCAGGAATAGGAGTGAGGGGATTGGAGGAGTGTTTGAGCATAGCAGAAATAGGGAGTGCATCAAATAAATTCAAATCATCATCAGAAGCAAGTGCAGGCTTACTTGAATGTGCTGATGATCGAGTCACTCTGGCAGGAGGTTCAGTCCTTCTGACCACTTCAGCAGCTGGTTCCACCCGAGTAGGCTTCACCACGATTCTGACCTTCTTCTTCTTCTTCTTTGGAGGACCATCCTCACTATCACTGTCATCACCATCATCAGGCTTTCTCTTCGTCTTCTTGACCAGAGGGACATCAGATTCCTCTGAGGATTCTTCCAGAACCATCTTCCTCTGAGCTTTCTTCTTGGGAGGAGAAGGAAACTCTGGAGCTGGCGGCAGTCTGCTGAAGAATTCATCAAGATCAATTTCGAATCCTTGAGCCCTTAGGTCTTCAACATAGCATCTGATGGCGTCAGGATTGTCTGCTTGAGTCCACAGAGGGTAGTCATTCAGAGGCATCCTTCTGCTTCTGATCTCAGAAGATGTGTCTTCATGAGCAGGAGCAATCTTCTTCTGGACCAAACCCATCTTCTTCAGAGAATTTGCAGTGAAGACATCACTGACAATGGTGCTCAAATCCTCTGTGCAACCAGCATTGATCAGATCTTGAATGAGGCCACTCTCAATCAAGAGATCAGACAACAGTCTCCCAAAGGGGATATACTTGATTGCTGACTTGATGGAGGCTGTAGTCCTAGACTTCCGGATACATTCCTTCAAGTAGGAGAACAGGAAGTAGGGAAGGCAGATCTTCCTCTTGTCTTGGATGAAGAACAACATCGCCTTCTGGTTGAAGTTGATGTAGTCTGGGGAACTGCCCTTCGGTCTCTGGTTTATGCAGTTGAGCAGGATCTTGTGCCAGATCCTGAGTTTGGGGTGAAGGTCCATCACCTTGTAACTCGTCTTGCCCGGTTTGTAAGTGGTGTACAGGGCCTGGTTGGTTTTGTCTTTGGTGCTGGGTTTCAGCTTCGACTCAGTGAATTGGAACCGATACCCATAAGCAGTGTCTGCACCTAGCAGATTCACGAATGACTTCTCCGTGATGATGATCTTTCTGCCAAGAATGTGAGAGACCACCTGAGTATCATCGCAGTCTGCGTGCTTCCAGAATTCCTTTACCAGTTTCTCATACACCGGTCCTCGAAGTCGGTTGAAGTAGTTTCCCCAACCTTGAGCTTGGACTTCAGGACGAAGATCATACCCATTTGCAGCCAGGTTGTCGAGGTCGAATCTCCATTCTGCCAGGACTTGAAGTTCCTCAGGAACAAATACGCAGTGAACGGCACAGCCCCGTTCTGCAATTGGAACAATCTGCTCTTGAGCTTGAACTTGTTCTTGTGCCGGGTTCTCAGAGCCCCTTTGACCCGTTGCTAGACCAACTACCATGTGAGGGAACTGAGGTGCATCTGCATTAGATCTTCTGGTTTGTCTTACCATTTTGAAGAGGTTGAAGGTTTGAGGTAGAAGATGAAGGTTGAAAGATGAAGAGAGATCGAGAGAGAAATCGAGAAAAAGGCGGTTTTGAAAAGCAGAGAGAGCGAGAGTGAAAACCAGAAGTGAAAGAGAACGTGTGTGTATAGTGGGTTTTATCAAATAACCGTTGTTGATTCAAAAAGCACTTTAAGATCAACGGCTGAAAATTAAAGATAGATAGTAACAGTAAAATACACAAATCACACACAGGAGATAAGCATATCTACACGCAATCATAACAGACTGTCACACGGGCACAAGGAACTATGCATCAGAAATTCTGACACACGTGTTGTTGTCTCAGCTTCAGAGTCAGTACCAGTGGGCACACACACTCTGATTGAGTTACCTTCTGGACTAGACATCTTCTGATCAAGAAGTATCATAGTCAGAGGTTCTGATCCATCTTCACTCTGGACAAAAGTCCATGTTTAGATTTTTCAGAATAAAATTAAATCTATCCTCTGCTAAGGGCTTTGTAAAGATATCTGCCCATTGATGGTCAGTATCAACAAACTTCAGAAGAAGTACGCCCTTCTGTACATAATCTCTAATAAAGTGATACTTTACCTCAATGTGCTTTGCCCTTGAATGTAGGATAGGATTCTTACTCAATGAGATTGCAGCAGTGTTATCACAATAGATTGGGATATTGCTCTCAAGGATCTGATAATCCTCCAGCTGATGTTTCATCCAGAGCATCTGAGTGCTGCATATTGCTGCTGAGATATATTCTGCCTCTGCAGTTGATAGTGCAATGGTTGATTGCCTCTTGCTTGCCCATGAGACTAGATTGCTTCCCAGAAATTGACAATTTCCGGAAGTACTTTTTCTCTCTGTTCTATCTCCAGCATAATCAGCATCACAATAACCTGAAAGCTTATACTCTGATGTTTTCTTATACATCAAGTCAAGGTTAGTGGTGCCTTTCAGATACCTTAGGATCCTCTTAACAGCAGTTAAGTGGGTTTCCCTTGGATCTGATTGGTATCGAGCACATAAATGAACACTAAATAGTATGTCTGGCCTAGATGCAGTTAAGTATAGAAGTGAACCTATCATGCCACGATAGAGCTTCTGACATACTTTACCACTTATATCTTCTTTCTCCAGAATGCATGTTGGATGCATTGGAGTCTTGGCCACTGTAGATTCCAGCATATTGAACTTCTTCAGAAGTTCTTTAGTGTACTTGCTCTGATGGATATATGTTCCTTCTGGTGTTTGATCAACTTGTATTCCCAGAAAGTACTTTAATTCTCCCATCATACTCATCTCAAATTCAGCCTGCATCATCTCAGAAAATTCTTTGCATAGAGATTGATTAGCAGAACCAAATATAATATCATCAACATAAATTTGCACAATTAAGATATCATCTTTATAAGTCTTGCAAAAAAGAGTTGTATCTACTTTACCCCTTACAAACTCATTCTCCAGAAGGAATGAGCTAAGTCTCTCATACCATGCTCTGGGAGCTTGCTTCAGACCGTAGAGTGATTTCTTCAATTTGAACACATGGTCTGGTTTCTTTTCATCTTCAAAACCTGGGGGTTGATGAACATAGACTTCCTCTGAGATATAACCATTTAGGAAGGCACTCTTTACGTCCATCTGATGTAGAACTATGTTGTGATTTACTGAGAAAGAGATCAACAGTCTGATTGCTTCCAGTCTTGCTACTGGAGCAAATGTTTCAGTGTAGTCTATTCCTTCCTGCTGGCTGTAGCCTTGAGCAACTAGCCTTGCCTTATTTCTGACTACATCTCCTTTCTCATTCAGCTTGTTTCTGAATACCCATTTCGTTCCAATAACATGGACACTCTCAGGCTTCTTCACTAAGCTCCAAACATCGTTCTTGGAAAATTGATTCAATTCTTCTTCCATGGCCAGAATCCAATCCTTGTCCTGAAGAGCTTCATCTATGGACTTGGGTTCAATTAAGGACACCAATCCTTTCAGACTCAGCAAAGTCTCTTCAGAGGGTCTGAAGGCAGATCTGGTTCTGACTGGTTCGTCTTTGTTGCCTAGAATCAATTCCTTAGGGTGAGCTGCAGTGATTCTGCTCTTCTTCAGAGTTTGTGAGTTAGAGGGACCAGCTTCTTCCTCTGGTTCATCTTCCTCTGGCTCAACTTCCTCTGGAGCTTTGCCTTTGTCAGAAACATTAATGCTTAAATCTGCAAACTTTTCAACTAGCTTTGACTGGTCAGAGTCAAGCTTATCATCAAATCTAACATGAATAGATTCTTCAATAGTCTTAGCATTAGTATTATAAAATCTAAAACCTTTAGATCTATCAGAATAACCAAGTAATAGACACTTAGAAGACTTAGCATCAAATTTATGCAATCTATCCTTAGTATTGAGAACATAACAAACACAGCCAAAAGGATGAAAATAAGAAATGTTGGGTTTTATGTTCTTCCACAATTCATAAGGAGTCTTATTCAGAATTGGTCTCACAGAGATTCTGTTCTGAATGTAACATGCTGTATTTACTGCCTCTGTCCAAAAATGCTTAGCCATGCCAGTTTCTTGGAGCATGGTTCTAGCCATCTCCTGAAGAGTTCTGTTCTTCCTCTCAACAACACCATTTTGTTGAGGAGTTCTGGGACAAGAGAAATCATGTGCAATTCCATAGGAATCAAACAGACTCTCAAACTTGTCATTCTCAAACTCTCCACCATGGTCACTTCTGACACGCACAATCCTACAAGCCTTCTCGTTTTGCACTTGAGCAATGAAGGTAGAGAACACAGCATGAGACTCATCCTTGCGGGTTAGAAACTTTACCCATGTCCAGCGGCTATAGTCATCAACGATAACCATCCCATATCTCTTGCCACCTATAGACTCAGTTTTCACTGGTCCAAAAAGGTCGATATGCAGAAGTTCCAACGGCCTTGAGGTTGAGACAACATTCTTTGCCTTGAAAGGGACTTTTGTGAATTTGCCTTTCTGACATGCTTCACAAAGAGCGTCTGAAGCGAACTTCAGATTGGGTAAGCCCCTGACAAGGTTTAGCTTGCTCAGCTGAGAAATCTTTCTCATACTGGCATGCCCTAACCGTCTATGCCATACCCACTGCTCTTCATTAACAGACAGAAGGCACTTCACATTCTGAACCTCCAACTCAGATAATCTGATCTTATAGATGTTGTTCTTCCTCTTGCTGTTAAATAGAACAGAGCCATTGATCTGACTTACAGCCCGGCAGGACTTTTGATTGAATATAACATCATAACCCTTGTCAGCTAATTGACTTATAGACAATAAGTTATGTGTTAAGCCGTCTACCAATAAAACATTATCAATGCATGGGCTACTATCTACACAAATAGTACCAGTACCAACAATTTTACCCTTTTCATTTCCTCCGAAGCCAACTTCGCCTCCAGGCTTAAGTTTCAGCTCTCGGAACATACGCTTTTCTCCCGTCATGTGACGCGAGCATCCACTGTCCAGATACCATGATTGGTGTTTCAGTGGAGCTATCAAGGATATCAGCAACATAGATAATCTTGTCCTTAGGTACCCACTTTCTGGGTCCTCTTTTGTTAGTTACCCCAGAGGTTCTAATCACCTTGGGTGTCTCAACATAATATTTTAAAGGAATATTTGCATGATATTTAGTCATAGAGAAAGATCCCTTTTTAAGAGGATGTTTAGCAACTTTAGCAGGTACAGGATCAGGCAATATGGTACCAGAGGGAACAAAGCATTCATACAAGGATTTAGCTTTAGACACAGAAGGCTCATTTCTAATTGGTTTAGAATAGCCAATGCCATGCATTCCATTTCTGCTTACGCCATAGATCATTGAAGCCATTAAGCTTCTATCCACGCTTTTAGCTAGGAATCTTTGAAAAGACTTTTCATACTTAGATTCATTTCTACAATCAGAGGCATCACAGGCAACAATTTCTTCTAACTTAGCAATCTGGTTCTTAAGCACAGAGTTAGAATTTACCAAAGCATGATTTTCATTTTTCAAATCAGAAATAATTTTCTCATGTTCAGAAGGAGTCTTGGAGACAGCAGATAAGTTCTTTTTCAACTTTTTATGCTTAGACAATAAGGAGTTATACTTATCCATGATATCAGACAAAGCATGTTTCAGTTCAGAGGTAGAGAAAGAAGCAAATACCTCATTTTCATCGTCTGAGTTAGGATCTCCTTCTGATTCTGAGTCAGAGTCAACAGCTTCCTTTGACTCTCCTCCTTTGTCTTTGACAATGGCCATGAGTCCTTGGACTTCACCATCAGAGTCAACATCCTCTGACTCTGATTCATCGAATGTCATCATCAGACTCTTCTTGGTCTTGAAGTGCTTCTTTGGCTTCTTGTCTTTCTTCAACTTTGGACAATCACTTTTGTAGTGCCCAGATTCTTTGCACTCAAAACATGTGACTTCCTTGATTGAAGACTTCTTCTGGCCTGAGGACTCATACTTTCCTTTTGCCTTTCCAGAGCCTTTGAACTTGCTCTGCCTGTGCTTCCAGATGCGGTTGAGTCTCTTGGAGATCAGAGTCAGCTCATCTTCATCAGAATCTTCTGATGCTTCTTCAGATTCTTCTTCTTCAGCTTGAAGAGCCTTTGACTTCTCAACCTTAGCCTTTTCAGATTTAGATTTCAAGGCTATGGACTTTTTCCTCAGATCTTGCATCTCTGAGCGCTTCAGCTCATGGCATTTCAAAATGCTGATGAGTTCTTCTAAACTCATATTCTCAACGTCTCTCGTGAGCTCTATTGAAGTCACCAAGGGCATCCAACTTTCAGGAAGACACCTGATGACCCTTATGACATGATCTTTTGTTGTGTAGCTCTTGTTGAGAGGTCGTATGCCAGCTACAAGCAATTGAAATCTGGAGAACATTTCTTCAATGGACTCATTTGGCTCCATGATGAAGGATTCATACTTTTGGATCAAAGACAATGCCTTTGATTCTTTGACTTTCTTGTTTCCTTCATGAGACATCTTCAGAGATTCAAAAATGCCTTTAGCAAACTCACGATCTGTAATCTTCTGGTACTCTTCATAGGAAATAGCACTTAGAAGAATTGCTCTTGCTTTGTGATGTTGTGAGTACAGCTTCTTTTGATCTGCAGTCATCTCTGACCTTGGGATCTTCTTGCCATCTGCATCAACTGGACGCTCGTAGCCATCCACAATAATATCCCAGAGATCTGCATCGAAACCCAGAAAGAAACTTTCCAGTCTATCTTTCCAATATTCGAACCTTTGACCGTCGAACATAGGAGGCTTTGCATTGTAACCATCTCTTTGAGTTTCACTGGTGGTGGCAGCCATTGTTTTTCAAACCGGCCCGGATCACTGAACACTGTTAGGTGTGGTAATCAGAACTTGCGCTCTGATACCAATTGAAGGTATGAAAAACGGTAGAAAGGGGGGGTTTGAATAACGTTTTCAGTACAAAACTTCCACCTTAAAGATTTTGACAAATCTTTCGAGAACTTAAGTGCTAAAGATAAGAGATAGAGAAGCACACAAGGATTTAATCCTGGTTCACTTGATAAATCACTCAAGCTACTCCAGTCCACCCGTTAAGGTGATTTCTTCCTTCTTAGAATGAAGGCAATCCACTAATCAGGTAAGAGTTACAACTGCACTTGAAACCTACAAGTGACTAACAATTACACTGACTTAGCTCACACTAAGATTCACTCTCTTAGTCTTCTCTAGGATCCGATCAACCTTGATCTCCTAAAGGAACTAAACAAACTGTTTATCAAAGAAATGTTTACAAGAGATTTGCTTCTAAAAAGCTAATAGTAAACTCAATGAATTTCAGATGAAAGAAAGCTTAGAATATTTTGAATATGTCTTGCGCGTATGTGTTACTTCTACACCGCTTCTTTCAATCTTCAGCCTCTATATATACTCCAAGGATTAGGGTTGAGCGTTGCATGGGAAATGCTACCGTTGGAGGGCAGTTCTGGAAAATCCAGCTTCTGCTGTGGCTAAGAACGTTAGGTAGGTCGTCAGGAAGGTACACTTGCTTTCGTACCTGGATAGCGACTTGACCATTTAACCTAGGAGACTTCTGATCAGGGGAATACTTCATATTGGAACTTGTGAAGCCGGTTGATCAGAGTCAGAGGGAAAGCACAGATCCTCTGACCATTGTATCTTCTGATTCTGAACTCAGAGGGAAGAACATGGCCTTCAGAGTTTCTTGCTTCTGGACTTCAGAGTTTCCACTATTCAGCTTCTGGATCTTCAGAGTCTTCTACACCATCAGAACATCTGAACCTTCAGTGTTTCTTGGTTATCAGAACTTCTGGATCTTCAGAGCTTCTAGCGACTGAGTCCACATCAGAGTTTGTATAGCTTCAGAACTTCTGAAGCTTTTCCACTGTTCATACTGAACATGGTGAATGCGAAAGCGTTGCTTGGGTTACTCTTTATACACAGTGCTTCTGATTTGTGTGAGATTGAGTTGAGGTCAGAGCCTGTAAATAGCACACTCAGAAAAACACGTTAGAGTACCACAATTGTTCATATCAAAAGGTTAACTTGTAATCATCAAAACATAGAGTTGTACTACTCGATCAAAACTTGATCTTACACCTAGGAGACTCTTGATCAGGGGAATACTTCATATTGAAACTTGTGAAGCCGGTTGATCAGAGTCAGAGGGAAAGCACAGATCCTCTGACCATTGTATCTTCTGATTCTGAACTCAGAGGGAAGAACATGGCCTTCAGAGTTTCTTGCTTCTGGACTTCAGAGTTTCCACCATTCAGCTTCTGCAACTTCAGAGTCTTCTACACCATCAGAACATCTGAACCTTCAGTGTTTCTTGGTTATCAGAACTTCTGGATCTTCAGAGCTTCTAGTGACTGAGTCCTCATCAGAGTTTGTATAACTTCAGAACTTTTGAAGCTTTTCCACTGTTCATACTGAACATGGTGAATGCGAAAGCGATGCTTGGGTCACTCTTTATACACAGTGCTTCTGATTTGTGTGAGATTGAGTTGAGGTCAGAGCCTGTAAATAGCACACTCAGAAAAACACGTTAGAGTACCACAATTGTTCATATCAAAAGGTTAACTTGTAATCATCAAAACATAGAGTTGTACTACTAGATCAAAACTTGATCTTACAGGGACAATATTCAGAATTTTTTTTTACTAACCCTTAAGTTTCGAGGACGAAACTTTCTTTTTGGAGGGTAGTAATGTAAGGCCCAAGTTTTTCAGTTTATACCAAGTGAATAAATTCTTATTCACCAGTAGGTTTGATGCATGGCGAAGGGAAGCCTGAACAAGAGTTTAGTAAATGAAATAAATGTATGAAGGTGAAAGTTCAGGAAAAGTCTGAGGTTCGTATTGAAGTCGATAAAAGTTATAGCACGATCGTTTTACGCTTAAACCTAGGTCAGAAACCCTAGTATATAGCTAATTTTCACTTTTAGGCACGACGGAAGTTAATTCCAAAAATCTTCAGAGAAATGTTAGAACTTCTCTTTTTCCATAGATCACAATCGTTTCGAGGCGAAACTCTAGGATCTACGAACGTCCGATTCCAATCATCGGAAGTTTGCCGAAACCGAATCCCTGGTATTTCAAAACCCTAGAATTTCTCGACAATGAAGACTTTTTCTATTCAGAGCTTCAAATGAATATTCCACACGCGTACACCCATTTCTCTTGATGATTTCAATCTTTCTTCCGAAGGAAGTTTTCCATTCCGACATTCGATGCAAAAAGCAACTTATCGGGTAAAATAGTTTTATACCGACTATGCTTTAGTTGCCAAAAATACAAGGAGACCTCTTTATAGTTTTGGAACTCTTTTGCCAAAACATATCTATTAATTCATGGAGAATGAAGTCGAAAAAATCAGATTCGCGAAACTTTCATTTTCCCGCGAATTTCCAACCTTTATATATAGCAAAGAAAGGAAGAAAAACACAAATTCTCCTCCATTTTCTCTCCCAAAACCGCGGCCAAGAACAAGGAAGGAGGAAGAAGAGTTTTTCTTCATCGTTTGCTTGATCGTCGATCAATCAGTTGCTACTTCAAGGCTTCAAGGTATAGTCGCTAATCCTTACCTCTGATCGCTTTTTCCATAGCTTTTCTGTAGAGTTTTCTGAGCGGATAGTTTATGCGTTTTTGCAAAACTATCCTAAATCTTTCATTTCTGATTCTAAACCTCTTCCTTATGCGCCCAAGATCACTTCTGCCGGGTTAGATTTTCCGTTATGTCGCCGGAATTCCGCCGGAATCAATTTGAGCCTAAAATACCCATTTTTGGAGTTTTTGGTGTAAAGCTTCAACCTTTAGGCTGAAAACTATCGCCTTAGCTTAGTGCTAGTAGGATTAGTTGTCATAAACGTCGTTGGTGACGTCCCTGCAAAATTTTATTTTTGGGATTTCAGTTTTGAAAAATCCTAAGTTAAAAATCATGACCAAAATACCCCTGCGACAGTTTTTGATCCGATAAATTTTTCCGAGTTCAGAATACCCTTAGTTACGGCTTATGAAAGCATAGGAACCAAGTTTGATCGAAGAAAATCCGAGCCCCATAATTGCACAAAGTGGCCGAGCCCTATTAGGGGGGAGGAGGAAAATTTCCTTTTCCGAAAACTTGTCTTTCGCGCTAGTTTATCGTACCTTAGGGTATAGATTACTTCGAGTAACCTTAGTAAGTATCGATAGCTTAGTTTCCAATAGATTCTGATAGTATTCTGTGATTTTATTGTAAAGGTGCTTTTGAGGATTTCCCCGAGGACCAACACTTTGAGAGCGAGGAAGCACTAGTTGATCATTCTGGAGAACTTTCAGGTGAGGGCTTCTCACTGAATCTCTAGTTAATGCTTAGGGTCGATGTTTCGACATTGTTTACTGTTTATGCACTGGAATTGTGTGTGATTGGAAAATGTTTTCTGAGGCTTCGGCTGACAATGTAGATGATTCATCTACTGAATGTTTTTGAGATTGTCTTACATGCTATGTGCTATGTGGGTAATCTAGGATGTGTGGTGCATGCTTTATATGCTAAGTGCTAAGTGTTTATGATGCGATTTATTGATATATGACATGTTGTTGATTGTGATGATTTAAATATGCTCTGTACTGGAATCTGAGATTCTGAATGGTGAGAATAGCGGGCAGGTCATGCCGATTTTATTTTGAGAGTTTTGAGAAAGTTTGATAGGACGAACGAGGTTCGGGCCTTAATTTTGTTTAGTGGATCGAGACATCCTCTGGAAGCGACTTGGGATTGGGAGATCCTGAAAATGTACAAGACTTGCGATAAGACAAAATGGAATCTATTTTATAAAGAAAATTCATAAGACCTTAAATAACCTCAAAATCTTTAAGTAATGATAACAACCTCGAAGGAAGGCATTGGAAGTCAAATCATAGTTTTGGAAAAACGAGGAGTGTCGTCGGATCCAAGTGTTGAGTTTGTTGTTGTGCTGTTGGAGCAGCGTTTGTTGTTGTGCTGTTGGAGCAGCGTTTATTGTTGTGCTGTTGGAGCAGCGTTTGTTATTGTGCTGTTGGAGCAGCGTTTGTTGTGGTGCTGTTGGAGCAGCTATGTGTCGTTATGAAGTGTGTCTTTTGGTCGCAGAATCGACCGTTACCTTAGGGTAAGCTTTTAGAGACTTTAATTTACCTAGAACACGTGGCGACGTGTCGAGTGAGATTCGGAGACGTTGTTTGACTAATCATCCTGCATACATGCAACATTAATGGGGTATTAACACAGGACGTACTCTGGACCTCGTCGGTTTCCAAAATGGTCATAAGACCCGGAATGCCGTGAAAGAGCGTTTATAGACGTCTCTTGTAGCAGACCGAAATGGCAGACCTACGAGTTTACTGCTGATCTGGCTACCTTTGTGTGGTGTAAGAGGCACGCGGGCCGAAATGGTTCCACCGTGGCTGGTGTTAGGGCTGATCCGTTTGATGTCCATCCCTTTCCGGAATGCATGTGGTTAACTGGGTTAACCTGCATATCATTTCATGCAACATGCATACTGACTTAGTGATGAGTGTGTTTGATACTTGTTAATTCTATTTGAGGCATGTTAACTGTGATTTATCGTCGTTTATATTCATCATGAGATATGCAACCCTAGGATGTTATCCCTAGCTAAAAGCCTAAGTGGCTATCCTATTATCTGTATCTATTCTTGCTATTATTTACATAATTCTTTGGAGTTGACCCTCGCGTCTTCTGTGTGTGCTTTGGCGAACAAACGCCCTTTGTCAGATGTCTTTGGCGGACTAGTTCACGACGGTTCACCCTTCGGGGGAAACTAGAGTTGGGATGCTGGAACAGGAGCGCATCGCGATAGCGAGCGGAGGACAGAGGATGTACCTAGACTTAGTCGTTCTGGATTCAGATTTGGACGACGATCACGCTAACATGTAATATTGAGTGTTAGTGTGAGCTCCTCGAGATGGGATTAGTGTAGGAGTAGAGTCTTAGCTCTGAACATCATTTGTTTCATTCGGGACAGGGTAGTTTCCCACCTATAGCTTTTTGTGTGGTTTCGTTACGGGAATCACAGAGAGTTGGTTGGACTTAGGAAGTCTTGTTTCAGGCCGATGGGCCAGCTTATTCTCATTTTGAGGGATAGTGTTGCGGACACTTAACCTTTTCTTTTGGTTTGTACTTTTGCCTACGGGCGCTACTCTTCTATTACCCGTCACTGGAGGTTCACTCGTGACGAGGTTGCTACTTACAGCGGGGGCTGTTTATATATTGTATATTAGTTTTATTACTTTTCGCACTTGGGTTTTATTTATTTCAGTCTTGTCTTAGTTATAATCAAAAAAAAAAATATATTCACGTTTTTCCGCATTAAGTTTACTTTTGGTTACTAAAGTGACGCCACCAAAATCGGGGTGTGACAAGCTCAGTCGAGAGTTTTCGATCCAAAAAGCGAAACCTTAGCATAAAAATGAGTATTTGAGCAGTTTTTGAATTCCTACGACGATTCGGCGAGAATCAGCGAATAAAAACCAGATATTCATGCTCTTGGGTTAGTAGAGAAGGGGTTTTGACAGAGAAATCAAGTTATTTGGACAGTTTTACAAAAAGCTCAAAACTTTGAGCACAGAAAGACATAGAGAAAAGCGACAGAATTTACGATCAGAGGTAAGGAATAACATCAGTACCTCGAGGCCTACGCGTAGCAACGAACAGAGCGACGATCAGACAAGAAACGGCGAAAAGCTCTCCTCCCTTTCTCTCCTCCTTGGCCGCGGGTTTGGTGCTTCAATGGTGAAGAATTTTAGATTCTTCACCTATTTATAGGAAGTGGAAAACGCGGGAAAATGAAAATTTCGCGATTCTGATTTTTCTTGCACATTCCTCTGTGAATTATAAGATAGAATCCGGCGACAAAATTCCAGAACTCGCAACAAGTTCCATGGAATTTAAGCAAACGATTCACTAATAGTGTTAATCGATTTAACCCGAAAAGTTACTTTTTGCAGTTGATGTCGGACGAGAAAACGTCCTTCTAAAGAAAAGTCGGAAACATTGAAAGAAATGGGTGTACGTGTGTGGAATCTTCGTTTGAAGCTCCGAATAAAAAAAGTCTTCATCTAAGTTTGTTTCAAGGTTCTTCAGTTATCAGGAACTCGGTTTCGGCAAACTTCCGAGAATTGAAATCGATCGTTCGTACAGGTTTCGTGTCGAAACACTTGTCATGGAAAGGAAAAGAAGAATTATTATATTCCTCTGAATATTTTTGGAATTCCGCTTCTACAGTGCTTTAAGAGCAGATTAGCCCTTTACTGACGTTTTCGCCCTAAGGCGGAAGTGAATAAGACCCGTGCTATAACGTATAGCGACTGTAGAACTATTCTTAGTCATTTCCTGAACTTTCTTCTTCATAATACTAATCCAAACATCAAACACAAGTCAAGTTCCTCTCACGCTTACACAGAATCCTACGCGTGAGTTGGAAATTAATTATTTATTTAATTCTAAAATCTTGGGTGTTACATCTGGAATTTTTATTTAAGTCCACGTTGGACAAGTCTTTCATATGACCTTCTTCCATTCACTACTAGAAAAACTAGTTTTCACATTAGGGTTTTCACATCGGTTAATCAATTACCTGATGTAAAAGATGACGCGGTGGCAATATTGAAATTATGGTGAACTTTTATGATAGTTTTCACATCAGTTAGGAATATATCTGATGTGAAAAGTAACTAGGAAACACTTTTTACAACGATTGTTAGAATAAGCGATGTGAAAGCTAAATGCGGTGGCATTTTTGAAATTTTAATGAAGTACTTTTTACATCGGTTATAATATAAGCGATGTAAAAAACCCATCTTTTCTTTAGTTTTCACATTGGTTATATTATAACCGATGTGAAAAGTCTCAGTTTTTTGAGTTTTCAGATCGGTTTTGTTATAACCGTTGTGAAAGATCACTCTTTTTTTAATTTTTACACTTTTAATGAGATCCCCACTTCGAATCGAATCCTGGTGACCTCAGTTTTTTCACACTTTTATTATTTTGTTTCCTCTATACTTAGAAACCCTAAGTAATATGCGTTCCCCTCCTCTATCCCTGACAGACATCCTTCCACAGCAGCTGCGCACCTCCTTCCTCTTCTCCGGCAGCGCGCGCCTCCTCCCTCTCCTCCAGTCGCGCGCGCCTCCTTCTTCTCCTCCGGTCGCGCGCCGCCTACCTCTCCTCCGGTCGCGTGCCCCTCCTGCACTCTCGCCGAGCCTCTTCACGTCTACAGAAAAAAGGTAAGCATCATTATTTTCGTCTGGTTATATTCTGAGTTATTTTCGTCTGGTTATGTTTGCTGCCCTTGAAGCTTTCCCTCGTTGTTGTTCTCATTTATGTGCTGAGCCCTTTTTCAGTGCCTTGGGTGTGAATGTGATAGTGTGCTTATGCCTTGGGTTCTAGATTAGGTTGTGATTCAAATATTTTGTTGGTAATTTGTATCTATGTTGGCCCTGATTTGTGTCAAATGTTGTTGCTGGCCCTGATTTGTGTCAAATGTCAAATGATATTTGAATCTTGTTGTGTTTGAGTAGCTCCAAAAATGGACTCAACCCAATATCAAGAGAATGGAAACAAAGATGGTAGTGTCAAACGATTAAATCCTTATATTCCCTTCACTCCATTGAATCCCTAAATCGTGAATCCGTAATACTCACTCAGATTCTCCTTCTGGTTTTCTCTCCTGTTCGCAGGTCCCTCCCTCTTTTCACGCAATCCCTAAATCCTTGCTGAAGCTCAAATCGTCGTCGCACTGCTGGAAGCTCTCAACTCAGGTACCACTTTTTCTCGCCCCCAACTCAGATTTAGCCGCATACTCACTCACTCTCCTCCACCGCAAACTCACCCTCACCACCGTCTGTCGTTAAACTTGCAGGAACAACGGTTCACTGCTGAAGCCCACCGCTATCGCTGCCGCCGTCGCACTGCTTGAAGCACTGCCGCAGGTACCTTCTTCATTTGTGTTTATTTTTCCCTGCTGCTGTGAGACTCTACTTTCCTCTCGGTTTTGGTTAAGCTCTTATTTGAACTAGCTTGGGTTTGGATGTTGCTCTATGTTAAATTGGTAGCAGAGACTCCTATGATTTGATGGCTTCAATCTAATAAGGATTTTTGGTTGGTCAGAGTTATTGGGTACTTACATTCTATTATATTGCTTGTCTACTCCTGTTCTCTTTTGTTTGACTAGAACTTACCTTTGTATCCATTTTGTTCTTGGGTACTTTTGATGATTTCACCTTGTTAAGATTAAGTTCCTCGGTGACAATTTGTTCTTCTGGATTAAAGGTCTATAAGGCTTAAAAACTTTCATAAAGAAAACTTATATTTTTTATGTCATGCGCTCGGTTTGGAAACCAGTGGAACATGGGGTAAAGCTTCATCTTTATTTGATATTCTCCTTCAGTGTTGTAGATAAAACGTCACAAACCTTTTTCTTTTCCTTTGATGACAGTGGAATTGGGAGACTATAGTCATTAGAGTATCATTCTTGGTCTTCATTCTTATAACAAAATATATTGTAAGAATGCAACAATTTTTCTGAACCACCGTTCACTACTTTTAGGAGTATCAAAGATTTAGTTATACTAAGTTAACTAATGGACAAAGAAATAGTGCAACTGAAATAAAATTGCAGACCTAAAACTGATCATGGTGTGTTGGAAACCAGTAAAATTAGACTAGGTTAAATGTATGCCCATTTGTGTATTGGTAAGTGAGTAAGAGAGGATGCTGAAATAGTAGAAAATATACATTCCACATCAGGGTTTTTACATCAGGGTTATACTAAGTTTTTTTCTTTTGGCTTTGTGTTGCCTCCTTGTAATGACTCATTCACTCTTTATAAAAAATCACAAACACCCTATACAACACCTACCACAAGCACTCCCTCCAAACCCAAAAGAATATCTCCTCAGGGGTGAAACAAGTAGAAAAGAAAAGGGAAGAAGTAATAATTCAGAAACATGAAGTCTCATATCTAATTAGCACTAATTCTCTTGATCATTTAAACTAATATGCTTGTTAAGGAAACCTGTCAATTCTTTGAGCAAGTTCACAAATCACAATCAAAAGCCCAAAGCCATATTCTAAATGATTTCTGAAGTGCCATTTAAAAAGCACACAGTGCAGAGAGACATGATTTTTCTCTAAGGATAAATTCAGAGGACACATCCTGCATTTAATGCATGTGAGTATCCTTTTTGAAGATGAAGGGACTCCAAAGGGATCAAACAACTGCCATAACTAAGAAATTCAACCATAGTTCTGATGTTAGTTTTTCATAATTTTTCAGTGTCTTTTGGATCCTTGTGACTGATATGGTCATGTAAAGAAAAATCCCAGTTATGGAAATGGAACTGATATATCACAGTCATGAACCTGCGATTCTTTTTATGCTTTTCTCCAAGAGTTTTCATAGACTTTTATGGGTCTTTGTGTTGCCTCCTTGTAATGACTCATTCACTCTTTATTTTTTTTTTTTGGTAGGCACTCATTCACTCTTTATATATTATTCTCTTCTTTTGAAATAAAATTATTACCCTCTTATTAAGCATAGCATGTTCTGATCCTTTCTTTGTTGTTTTAAATGTGTGTTTGTTTGTTGATTACTATATAAATTAGGGATTGGTGTTTTTTGTCCTTTATGTACAGCAAGTTCTCTAGCTGTAATTAATGCTTGGTATCATATGAATGGATGAATGTCTGGTCTTATTATGCTATCTGGTCTTATTATCATTGATAATACATCTCAGAAGAAGGAGTAGTGGAGCTTATGTATTGCAATTCTGTTGGGTGAAAGATGAAGCTTAGCCTATGTTGAGTTTTACTATTAAAGACTTGCTATCTGATATGAGCTGATTCTCTCTTATGAATTGTTGTATACTGTAGATTGTATCCAAACAACTTTCTGAACCAATTTGCTCCCACAAGGATCTGGATAAAGATTTTGGGCCATATTACCATAAATGTGTGAAATTCTATGATGGACTTTCAAAGCTGCTTGTACATCAGGGTCATGTACTAGATCTCTTTGCTTGTGCTCTTGATCAGGTAATGTTTTCAAGTTATATAGTGTTATACTATGAATCATGTCTAATGACAGATCATTTACCTGTTGCTCTCAACTCTGAAAAAAAGGATTCTGTCTTAAAAGAGCTCAGCTTATTCCAAAAGGTGCTCAGCTGATTTATGGTGGAATGGTTCTGTCTTAAAAGTGCTGAGCTGATTTTGAAGGTGCTCAACTGATTTTTAGTGGAATGGTTCTGTCTTAAAAGAGCTGAGCTGATTTTGAAGGTGCTCAGCTGATTTTTAGTGCCTAAACAGTCTGAATTAAAGTTTGGGCAACTTGTTTTTTACATTATAACATGGATTGTTGATCTCTGTATTTATTGCATCTGTTTATAGGGTTCAAAGTTGCTCACCTCCGCTGCTCTCCTAATTTATGCTTATGGTGCTGGTGGCTTTCCTGCTTGGGGCATTAATTTAACTATTTTGTCCTAATTTCATGAGCAGTTGCTGTTTAACTACATTTAAAGAACTAGAATTGCTGAATTGTTCTAGTTCTTTTAGGCTATTATGTTTTCTTTTTTGTTGGGACCTTGGATGTTTAACTCACTTGAGAGAGTGTGTTCTCAAGATCTATTTTTATTTTCATAAATTTTCATTAAAAAAATATGTATATTCAGGTCAAATTCGTGTGAAAAAAAAAAAAACTGGTTGAGCATTCACATCGGTTTTCAGTCTAACCGATGTGAAAAGTATACTTTTCACATCGGTTTTTTGTCTAACCGATGTGAAAAGTATACACATTTCACATCGGTTTTTTGTCTAACCGATATGAAAAGTATATATTTCACATCGGTTGGATGACAGAACCGATGTGAAAAGTGTACATTTCACATCAGTTGGCTGACTGAACCGATGTGAAAAGTGTACATTTCACATCAGTTGGTTGACTTAACCGATGTGAAAGGTATACTTTTCACATCGGTTATAAACCCGATGTGAAAAGGTTGGGAGATACCACATCAACATTGTTTACATCGGATAAAAACCGATGTTAAAACTCAAAAATACCCGATGTGAAAACTAGTTTTTCTAGTAGTGATTTAAAAAAAAAAACCTACATTTTCCGCTGTTAGTTTTTAATTGGTTACTAAAGTGACGCTTCGAAAGTCGGAGTGTTACACAATGCTTCAGATCAACAGTAGTAAGTTAATCTGGTAGTCAGGATTTGTATTTGTCATGGTTGTCTTTCATTTATATGATTTGGTGTTAACTTTTATTCGTGCTCTATTTTCAATGCGGTTTTTGTTGAACTGCTTCTTGGACAAAGTTTTTTATGTGTATGCAGTGGCGGACCTACCACAGGGCTTGGTAGGTCCAATGCCCTGGCTCAAAGTAAAAAAAATACAAATTTCTTTGGACTAGGTAGGTTTTTTGGCCCAAAAAAAAATTAGAGAAAAGGTAAATTTATAAGGAAATGCAAAGTTTAGGGACTTAATCATAAAATTTGCCTAGGCTTCCTAAAATTTCTAGTTCCGCCACTGTGTGTATGCGTTATGGAATTTCATGGATGTGTTTATTTTTCACCTCCCCTATACTGCGATGTGCTTATGCTTAGATCGCATAAGTGAAAACTTGGCGGTGATCAAGTGGTCGTGGGATCGATCCCCACAGACGGCGCCAATTGATCGGGGAGACATATTACATGTAGTTACATGGAGGGAAATATGGGATTTAATTGATACATAGGGTCTGTTAGGCATATTTTTCTGTAACTTTTCTTCTACCTCTTGTATATATAACTTATATAAAAAGGATCAAATCTCTAGCAAGTGCAATTTATCTTTCCGATGTAAAAAAAATCATAGTTAAAATAGCATATATAACTTACTAAATTAAAGACAATAAAGTTGTCCTCGTATGATAGCTCAAGTGATAGGAGCTGATGACATATGAGTTGGGTAGGGGGAGGTATCTCCATTTTCTATAAAAGATCTTCTAGACATTGGAAGTGAATTCGACCACCAAAGTTATAATATCATCGGATCGTGTTTCCACACAAACCCAGGAGCCAACAGTACCCTCGAACGTTACCAACACAGAGGTGGAACTGAGTAAGTTATTTAAACTTTATTGTCTTTTTTTATTACATCGGAAAGATAAATTGTACCTGCTAGAAATCGATGCCTAGACCTCCCCCTACCCAACTCATATGTCATCAGCTCCTATCACTTGAGCTATCATACGAGGACAACTTTATTGTCTTTAATTTAGTAAGTTATATATGCTATTTTAACTATGATTTTTTTTACATCGGAAAGATAAATTGCACTTGCTAGAGATTTGATCCTTTGACCTCCCTATCCCAACGTACATGTCCCCTAAAGATAACTTCAATGGAGGTATCTCCATTTTCTATAAAAGATCTTCTAGACATTGGAAGTGAATTCGACCACCAAAGTTATAATATCATCGGATCGTGTTTCCACACAAACCCAGGAGCCAACAGTACCCTCGAACGTTACCAACACAGAGGTGGAACTGAGTAAGTTATTTAAACTTTATTGTCTTTTTTTATTACATCGGAAAGATAAATTGTACCTGCTAGAAATCGATGCCTAGACCTCCCCCTACCCAACTCATATGTCATCAGCTCCTATCACTTGAGCTATCATACGAGGACAACTTTATTGTCTTTAATTTAGTAAGTTATATATGCTATTTTAACTATGATTTTTTTTACATCGGAAAGATAAATTGCACTTGCTAGAGATTTGATCCTTTGACCTCCCTATCCCAACGTACATGTCCCCTAACTCTTATCATTTAAGCTATCATTCAGGGACTTTTAGCTATGATTCCTACACATTTAACATATATTTTTGAATGATATACTCCTTTTCTATCTCTTTCATCGTTCTATAGGGTTTCTCTAATTATGGACTCTAAAGAAGAGGACTAAATTTGGAGCCTTCATTTTGGTCCGTGATCCACTGTAATTTTTATTTTTAATTTTTTTTTATCTCAAATTCATTAATGAACATTAAGATTTTATTAATTAAAAATTTCAATTTAACCTAATTAATCTAATCAATAGTGACATCTTCCCCTTCTCAATCCCATTCCCCAAATCTTCTTATCTCCATCAATCTCTATCTCCCATATCCAACAAAACCACCCTAACAAACAAAACCCTAAAACAATAGCATCTCAATAACAGTAAAACTCACGTGCCTTTGTGAAAAGCCCAAAGTGCCAATTTGCAATTGGGTATCAAGGTGGATAATTTTTCTCCAAAGTACCAACTTTGAGTCATATTCTCCCTGGTGTACACAATTTTAATTGAATGTGCGGGTTGAACAAGAAGCTGAATTGAACACAGATTGAAGAAGAAACACTGAACTGAGCAAGCAACAAGAAGCTTGTTCGAATTTACCCACAAATTGTTCACCCGGAAATTCTCCAAAATTTTACCCAGATTGAAGAAATGAAGAAGAAACACTAAATCAAGCCCAGAATCTAAGCGGGCATTTCCCTGGTGAAGATGCGCAAGAACGACGATGAGCATAGCCTCTCCACATCCACGACACTTAACCTCCACCGTCGCGACCACGACCCATCGACTCAAACACCTGAATCTCCCTACTCCGTCGCAGCCTCCGCCGTCACATTTCTCCTCCTCCGCTGCCTCGAATTCTGTTCCAAACCCCCAACAAACAAACACGCACATCATGCTTCTCAAAGAAGTAGTTGCTCTTCCTTCTTCCACCTTCAACGCAGACCGTTTGATGGAGGTTTGGGTAGATTTGTCACCCCTCAAAAACCAGATTATGTCTCGATTTGTCTTTTTTTTTTTTTTCTCATAACCTCACCGCATCGACGCACCGTCACCACCATGTGGTCTCGCCATGGAACTCATCTCCTTCAAAATTGTGCGGCTGAGGGACAAATATGGGGCTTGGTTGCTGCGATGGAGATTGAGGCCACACTGGTTGTGGGTTGCAATGCAGAGTAGAGGTAGAAGATGAAGGAGTGGGAGAGAAAAATGGTCGGGGCGGGAGGCAGAAGAATGGGTTCCGGTGATAGCATGTTTGAAATTCTGTTTTAAAGATTTGATTTTTCTCTTGGTATTTTATTTCTTTTATAAGAAAATCTTAGTTGTTAATTGTAAGGAAATTAGTTCATTTGTCAGGGGTTCACGGGTTTGAACCCGATCCTTCACCTAGTAAATCCCTCATTTTCCTTAGCTCACCAAGTGAGATACCTTCCCCCTGTTGGTTTAGAGTTCATCTCGATCTGGTGATAACATCTTTATATTCATCTCGATCTGTTTCATCTTTGTTTTTTCCTTAAGTAAAAATTTTCTGGATTTAGAGATTCATGCGAATGAATGAATTTCTCAGTTTGAGTTGTGGGGGAAGAAGATGAAGGTTGAAGAGGGAGAAAAATGAGATTTTGACTAACTTAAACCGTTTATTACACATTTTCTAATTAAATCAATTTTATATAAAAAAGTGAAGGGTAAAAAACATGGGTAAAAAAATTGGGTGTTGTCTAAGGTGCATTATGCCTTAGGTCATGCATCGGTGAATGATACTCTTACAACCATAGAAATAGGGTGAGGGTGGCTTATAGGGTGCAAGTGCACTCTTTTTTTGGTTACAGGGAGGGGTAAACCCCAGAAAGAGACACTAAGGCGGGGCTCCCATAGAAGGAGAATCTAAGGGCAGAGTATCCCTAGCAAGCAACCTATGACATTCGCCAAAAGGAGAATCGAAGGAGTGCGACCCGAAAGGGAGAAGGAGGCCGGTCTTGGCCAGATAATCTGCTACAGCATTCGCCTCTCTAGGTACATGCTGGATCACAAGAGCCCCATGAGCTTGCTGTAGAGTAATAATCTCCTCAGCAATATGCGCATATTGGTGATTCCTCTCCATCCCAGAGTTCAGTAGGTTCACTACACCTAGGGCATCTGATTCCACCACTACCCGTGGTAAATCAAGGCTAATGATCAGGTCCACGACTTCCTTGATAGCTAACAACTCTGTTAGGAAAACATTAGAGGTACTAAGAGCACCCAAGTTGCGACTAAAACCTCTCACCCAGGCCCCACTAGAGTCTCGAATAATCCCACCACAGCTGGCCATGTAATTCACATCCACCGCTCCATCAACGTTGGCTTTAAGCCAACCAGGTTCCGGGAAGCTCCAGCTGACAGTATTGGTGCGAGCGCTGCCTCTACCAAAAATTCCCAGCTGCTGACCTTGCAAGTCGCTCAAAGACGATCCCAGGGAAGCCTCTGCTGCTTGATGCTCCATGCCCAACGAGCGAATGAAGCCCCATATCTTAGAGTGGCTGTGAGGGACATCGTTAAAAACCAGATCATTCCGCATGTTCCAGATCGCAGACAAGGCAGATACGAAGAACCGGGGCCAGTCGATCCCCTGGAAACCCGTGAAGGTACCAGTAATGTTCCCCTGGACCCAAGATTCCCAATTCATCCTGAAAAAGTCGTCGTCAGTCCCTCCACCAAGAGTTGCCAGCCAAAAGCCATGCACCGTGCTACAATCTCTGAATAAGTGTAACAATTCCTCTGCACTGGTCTGGCATAGCGGGCATAGATCACTGTTGCTAATATGGCGACCGAAACGAACAGCATTCGTAAGGATGCCATTATTGAGCAGCTTCCAAGCAAAAATTCTGACTCGCTGGGGGCCTTGAAGGCGCCACACTGCCTTCCATAGACGCTCGCAGCCTCTCGGAGCTTCGTTGTCCTCAAGGAGCTCGAAAGCAGACTTCGTAGTGAATAACCCTGAGGGGTTCCTAGACCAGTTCACCACATCGCAACCACCAGGGATTCTGGTAGTAATAATCTCGCTAACAAACCTGCAAGGGAGAATATTAGAGAAAAGGTAAGATTTCCACCCTCTGTTCTCCTCGTGAAAGAACGACAGAGGCCGGTCCAACAGGAGGAGAGGAACATTCTGAATGGCCACATCGCAAAGCCGGTGGCCGGAGTCAAGCCAAGCGTCCTTCCAGAAGCTGATGTGGTCTCCATTCCCAACTTTCCAGCGGCAGCCCCTTAACAAGGTGTCCCAAGTGTTCCTGATACCCCTCCAAGCCAGGGACTCGCGGCTCCTCTTCTTAACCATAGGCAACGTACCCGATCCACAACCGTACTTACCCCGCAACACTTGGACCCAAAGCGCTTGAGGCTGATGAATTAAACCCCAACCTAGCTTCATAATAAGGGCCTTATTGAAATCAGAGGTGTAACGAAACCCAAGCCCGCCTTGTGATTTGGGTGAACAAATTACATCCCATCTCACTTGGCTAATCCTCCTAGAACCATTAACCGAGCCCCAAACAAAGGACCGCTGGAGCTGGTCCAATTTCATGCACACTCCCTTTGGAATTAACATGGTCTGCATACAATATGAGGGAAGGGCTGCTACAACCGACTTAGCCAACGTTACTCTCCCCGCCAGACTAAGAGTGGATGCCTTCCAAGATGATAGCCTCTGTTGCGTGCGCTCAAGGATAAAATCATAGGTAGCCCTAGTGGGAATCTTATGCAGAAGAGGGACCCCGAGATACTTCCCCAGGTCGGACGTGAGACTCATACCTGCTGCTTGGCTAAGTCGTCTAGCCTCACCACGGGGAATGTTATTGGAGACGAGAATTCTGGACTTCGCTTTACTCACTAGCTGGCCAGACGCATGGCAGAACTCATCTAGACAATTCATCATGATACTCACTTGAGGCATAGAAGCTTCCCCAAACAGGAGTAGATCATCCGCAAAAAATAAGTGGGTTATGGGAGGGCCATTCTTAGAGAGGACAATAGGTTTCCAATGGCCATTATCGACCTCCCTTTGAATGTGATGAGCCAACCGCTCAATGCAGAGAACAAAGAGGTAAGGGGAGAGCGGATCTCCTTGCCTGATCCCTCTAGTAGGACAAAAAGTCTCAGTCTTCCCACCATTAAACAACACTTGGAAGGAGCTTTGGGAGACACAACTGAGAATCAAATCACAAAAAGCTAGATCCAAGCCCACCTCCAACAGTGTCTCTTTCAGGAAGCGCCAGTTAATTCTATCATAGGCTTTTTCTAAATCTATTTTCATAGCCACCCAACCCTTCTTCCTCTTCAAAAACCTCATGGAATGGAAAACCTCCTGGGCTATCACAACGTTGTCCGAGCTCTGCCTACCTGGAATAAAACTACATTGGGTCGGAGCCACCAATTTACTCAAGGTACCTTTCAGGCGGTTAGCAATTGCCTTTGTCAAGGTCTTGTAAATCACGTTGCAAAGACCTATAGGCCGGTATTGAGATAGGAGGTGAGGCCTATCCAATTTTGGGATCAATACAATAAGAGTATCATTAACATCTTTAACTTTCTCTGGAGAACGAAAGCAACCCTGGATGAACTCAACCACTGATTTTCCAACAGAATTCCATTGGGATTGAAAAAATAAGGGGTTCAAACCGTCGGGACCTGGCGCCTTCAAAGCCCCCATGCTAAAAACCGCTGCCTTGAGCTCCTCCGCTTCAAAAGGACCAACAATACCACAGATTTCTGCTTCAGATAAACGCGGGAACGCACCCCGCACATGGTAAGCACCCCCTCCTCCGTCACACGTGTACAAGCGTTGGAAGAACTCAACCGCCATGGCTCGGAGCTGGTCTTGATCAGTTACAGTGTTTCCTGCCTCATCTGTCAAAGCCTCTATTTTATTTCGCTTCCGCCGAATCATCGTGGCAGTATGAAAGAAGCGCGTATTTTTGTCCCCATGAGTTAGCCAAGCAACCCGAGATTTCTGCTTCCAAAGAAGCTCTTCCTGAAGTGTGGTTTTTTGATACTCCACCCAAAGACGCTTCTGTAACTTGTCCAGGTAAGGAACATACTGCATCGTTAATATGTTATTAATTCCTTCAAGACGTCTCATGAGTCTCCGCTTACGACGCCCTATCTCCCCAAAGACCTGATCATTCCAAGAACCTGCAGCAACTTGAAAAGCCTCCGAAGAGTGGACCCAGGAACCATTTTCTGTCCAAATTTCATTAACTAGCCGGGGAAAATCTTCGTGGGTGAGCCAAGGGGCCAAGAACCGAAAGGGGCGCTGGCCTGTATGATCATGCGCATTTGAACATTTGAGCAGAATAGGTTCATGGTCCGACTTGAACCTGGGGAGATGAAGGATTGAGGCTTCAGGGAAAGAGAGCAACCAACGATCATTTCCCAGAGCCCAATCTAACCTTTCCTTGACCCCTCTGCCTTCCCAGGTGAAAGGAGGTCCCTTGAAACCAAGGTCCGAGAGGGCGCAATCAGCCAAACAATCACGAAACTTATTCATGGAAAGGATATTTGGAGGGCCTCCCCCCACTTTATCGATAGCACCAAGATAAGAATTAAAGTCGCCCATGGCTACCCACGGGTCGTTCATGGTTGCTGCAATGCGTCTGAGCTCAACCCAGAGATGGTCCCTAAGAGTGGGATTGGGACTGCCATATACGAAAGAGACCTGCAAGCTAGGAAGATCTCCATGGGGAGTAATACGAGTGTGTACTACTTGACGGTGGGAGGAGAGCACTTCCACCGAGCCCCAGTGCTTCATCCAGAGGATCCAAATCCCCCCAGAAAAGCCAGAAGCTTCCACAACGAAATAATCATCAAAGCCCGTCGTCTTCATAAGAGAGCGGATCTTATTAGAGTTGACTTTCGGCTCAAAGAGAGCCAAACAAGAGACTTTATGTCTAGATACGATATCTTTCAAGAGGATAGGCACACCATGCGCTGCTGCACCCCTAATATTCCAGCTACATATGTTGTACGACATAAAAAACCTTTGAAAGAAGAGGACCTGAGCTGCTTAGGAGCTCGAATGATGCCTGGGAGATAAACTCCTTTGTCTGACCACTGGGGATCCATTCCTATCATCTGAGGTGAGCTTTGAGGAGGAAGACTCCCGGGGAGTGCCTCCCATACCACTTGTGTTTGGTGAACGAGAATTATTAGGCATAGTACTAGTATTAATATTCCTGGCTTGGCTTTTTGTTCTCTTCAGCGAGGTTGGACCCCTTTTGGGTTCCGTAGCTGCTTTAGGAGGTATAGGAGAGCTGACGTCAACCCTTGACACATGACCCTGTCCCACCGAATCCACCGCGTTACTAATTACGCTTTTCGACGTCGTACTAAATGGAGTGGGCTCCGCCTGACGAGTGGACCCAGGCCTAACAACCCCGGGTTCAACAGACGATGACATGTCTAAGTTAACCACGTGCGGAATCATGGACTCCTCAATTCCAGGTATCATTGGTGAAATCAGTGCACTATCATTTAACGTGGGCCCATTAAAGCCCCTCTTAATGGCTTCATCATTGGATGGAATATTCCCTTCCCCTGCCATAGTTGACTTGCCGGTAGTATTTCCTTGATTCACGTCAATCTCCATATTTTCCAAAACTGCAAACCGCGAGGATGACGCCTTAACTGTTGTCGCCTGAGGGCGGTTCCCGGAGCGCATACCGCCGCCAGCTGCTACTGAGCCAGTAGGGACGGGGCCGGAAGGTTTTCTCACCACCATGCGGGAATTCCTTTTAGCAATCATCCACGGGCCAAAATGACCATCTCTGTCCTCCTTCGCAGGAACACTACCCTCTTTCCGGAGATCCTTAACCGGCACTGCCGCCTCGCCTGCAATGGTTGGACAAGACTCCCTCTTGTGACCAAATTTCCCACACTCGAAGCAGATCAAATTGAGCCCCTCATATTCGATCTTAAATTCTTCATCTTCAAAAACGAATTTAGACACCAACGTCTTCCTGAGGTCAACTTCGACACAGATACGAGCAAATCTGGCCTTTTCCAAGGTTGCTCCGGGTTGTCCTTTCCCAGCCATGGCCTTCCAAGTGTAATCATCCACCTTGACAAATCTGCCCACATTTCTCCCGATCTCATGCAAAACCTCCGGGTCATAGCATTCCACGGGAAAACCCGGCACTCTGAACCAAACTGCTACCCTTGTTAGCTCACCTTTGGAGGGGATGAACATGGGACGCCATTGTTGGATGACCAAGTAGTGTCCCATGATAACCCAAGGGCCACCAGATAGGGCATGGGAATAGTCAATCCTATTTGCAAATCTGACCACAAAGAAGTCAAAATCCAGGTCAAACACCTCTATGTCTCCTGATGGATTCCACAGTTTGAAAAGACGATCTTTCAACAGGTTCAGACCGATTCTTTTGCCTAATAGTTTCACAATAATGGCATTTTGCCATGGTTTGCGGAGTTCCTTACGCTTCTCTTTGGAAAGCTTAATCACTGGGCAAAGGGGGTTCCCCTGAGGTTCCGGTTGTTCCTCAGATAGCTCATCACCCCCATCCTGACTACTAACATCAGAGTCTGACATGAACCCCTCCATTGGGACCTCGTCATCCTCAGAGGTTTCCCCACCATTGATTCCAAGGCACACGTCCTTGTACGAGATTATTCTCCTCGCCGAATTCATTCCAGATGCTGTAGTTGGATCACCATGGTGGGGGTTAAGCTCTGCTGTCTTCACTGTGCCAGAAGTCCCACCTCCAGCACCCTCCGGAGGTTTACCTGGGTCGTTCATCACGCACACACTCACGCACAAGGGAGAGGCTTCGCTAGAGAGAGAAAAACCCTAGCAGAGCAATCTGAGAGCAAGAATATCCCATAATAGAGGGTTTAGTGGCTTGCTGATAAAAAAAATTAAAAAATGAAGATTACAAAAATACCCCAATTCATTCTACCTTTTCTCTACCTCTTCCTCTACTTTCTCCTTCAATGTCAGGTCACAAACACCGGCATCGGCGGCGAAGAGGTCCACCAGAGATCTAGGTTTTTGCGAACTCGAGCAAGGGAAATGGAAAGGAACTGAGTAAATCAACACAGATCCATAGGCGATGATGTTGTTGACCTTAAATTCTATCAGATCCCGATCTGGATCTGGTGGTGGCGTTGTTGGTCCTTGAGGTTCTGGATCCTCGCATCTTGTGGTGGTTAAGTGAAAGCCTTGAGCAAAACCTTGCTTGGCCTTGGATCTGGTGGTGGTGTGGTTTAGATCAGGTGTAGAGACTCATTTCGGTCGTAACCAACGTCGTCGTTGTTGCGACCAACCACAACCGCAAGCACTATGGACGCCACCGTAAAGATCGATTCTCACTATAGATCTGATTACCCACCGACTCACGAACCGAAACCCCTATTTCGCCTCAAGTCACCAACCTATACTAGAATTCTACCTTTCTTGATGTCGATTGTTCTGGGTTCTATGTCTAGAACCATATTTTTGTTTGATTTCAGCATATCTGGTGTTTAGGAAAATGTAATTAATGGATGATTTTGTGGTGGTAAAGGCGTATGGTCATGTCATGGGTTTTTGTTACCTAGGATTATGGTGGGTCTTGGACGACGGGGTTCCAGCCGGCAGAGGCGACATATGGGGGTGGTTGTGGAGGTTGAGTGTGTGTTACTGTGTAGGCTTGCGAAGAAGGGAGATCGAGAAGGGAGGAGAGAGGTGAAGAGATGAGGGCATTACTGTCAAGTGAAAAAAATAAAATAAATTACAAATATATGTTACCAATAAGACATCTTTAAAGCATATTCCATTTATGTGTATTAGTGCATCATGCACTGGTGCATGATCTAAGGCATAATGCACCCTAGACAACACCCAAAAATAGAATATTCTATTTAGATACCATACTTGTAACATATTAAATAGGTAATTTTATATTTATAATTTATTTTAGGGTTAATGGTTAAATTAGTCCTTGTCTTTGTAGCGAGTTTTGAATTTAGTCCATCAACGAAAATGCTTAGTGATATCTCCCTGTATTTACACGCGTTTTGGTATTAGTCCTCGCCGGAGGGCGGAGCTCCTGCGAGGTTGCCAAGTGGCAGCGGGACGCTTACGTAGTATAATTCATATAATTTTTATTAAATTTTAAATCACGGTGTAATTATTAATTTTAAGTTAATTTAATATTATAATTAAAAAATTAAAACTACAAAAATGACGTTGGTCACTAAATTAAATCACCTATTAACTAAATTAAACTCACCATCATCCAGAAAAATTATTGTGGCAAACTTATTCAACATCATTAGTATGCCAGAAACGTAAAATTCAAGATTAAATTCCTCCCCAAACCCAGAAACAAAAATGGAATTAGAGGAACTCATATATTAAAGAAGAAATGATCAACAAGTTGAGCATTAATACGTTATCAATAGTCAATACAATGTACACCAGATGCAGATTAAAAAGGAGCAAATAATGGAAACAAAATGGAAAATAAAAAAGTTACAAAATTGTTTAAATTTACACTTGTTACTCTTCTTCTACACAACAACATAAACATCTGCCATAAACACCAAGGTTTTGTCTTCTGCAAGCCCTTCTTTTCCCAAAAAGTAACCCAGAAAAGCAATTCCCCCCCACCCTAGATCCAACCTTTTCACCCAACCTACTCCCCACAACCCCACCCAAGACACCTTCTTTTCATAAAAACAACAACCCAGCAACAAGAAACCCATAAAATTATCCTTCTTCTCTTCTTTCACCGCTCACCAGACCCATTCTTCCCCAAAACAGAATCACCCAGAGATTGAAAGAGAGGGACGAGATCTAGGGACAGTGAAAGAGAGGCACCAGATTCATTCTTCGGCCAGTGGGTTTCTAGGTTGTTGGGGCTTCACGAGAGTGCTGCAAGGTCTTGATCGGTGATTGAAGGCTTCGTGGGAGTCATGCAAGGTCTGGTTCGATAGGGCGGTGATGGGAGAAGGAATATTGGGTAAGCAAGGTCTGGATCAGTGATGGGAGAAGGAATATTGGGTGAAAGTTTGGGGATTTTGTAGGGTTTAAGTTTGATGTTCTGGGTTTTAGTGGTTGTGGGGGTTTGATGTTGGAAATCTGATTTCTAGAGGTGGATGGTGATGAAGATAGAAGATGAAGAGGATGAAGGTAGATGAAGAGAGTTTAATTTAGTTATTTGGTTATTAGGTGATTTAATTTAGTGACTAAGGTTGTTTTTGTAATTTTAATTTTTTAATTATAATATTAAATTAACTTAAATTAATAATTACACTGTGGCACGACGCTCATTCACAACGCGTTTCCAGCCTTATCAGAGGCTGCCCGTGAGGTGCTGACCCACGATGTGGGGCTGGAAGAAGTCAGGCAGGCCCTCATGAACATGAAATCCTTCACTGCACCTGGGCCAGATGGATTTCACCCGTTTTTTTACAAGAAATACTGGGAGAAGGTCAGTGACTCACTGTTGAAAGTGGTCAGAGCTGCTTTTGTGACCGGGAGAGTGGACACGAAGCTTATGGAGACCTTAATAGTTTTGATTCCAAAAGTGGACCATCCGACGACAGTGAAGGAATTTAGGCCAATCAGCCTTTGTAATGTGACCTATAAGTTGATTACCAAAATGCTAGTTCAACGCATCAGGCCCTTCCTCAATAGCTTGATTGGACCCATGCAGAACAGCTTCCTTCCAGGAAGAGGAACGATGGATAATGCGTTAGTTGCCCAGGAGGTTATCCATCATATGCACATATCTTCGGCGCGTCATGGCTGCTTGGCGTTCAAGATAGACCTGGAAAAAGCTTATGATAGCTTATCCTGGAAGTTTCTTGAAGAGACCCTTCACCTTTTTGGGTTCCCAGGTACCTTAATTGATCTTATTATGTGCTGTGTTACTTCCTCAGAGATTTCGCTTCTGTGGAATGGAGCTCGCCTGCCTAGCTTCAGGCCAGGTAGAGGGTTACGGCAAGGTGATCCGATCTCACCTTATTTATTTGTACTTTGTATGGAACGTCTATCTGTTCATATACAACATCTGGTAGACAGTGGATCCTGGAAGCCAATCAAGGTGTCGTCAGAAGGACCGCCTATTTCTCATTTGTTCTTTGCCGATGACGTGCTCCTTTTCTGTCAAGCGACGACGACTCAAGTCAACTTGGTGGCCTCAGCGTTGAAGGCCTTTTGTGATAGCTCTGGGCTCAAGGTCAATATGCAGAAATCTAAAGCTATAACGTCCAAAGGTGTGCGACCGGAGGTGAGAGATGAAATCTCGAGTATTGCCCCCATCCCCTTTGTTAGGGATTTGGGTAAATACTTGGGCTTTCCCCTCAGAGGTGGTAGTATGGGAGGTTCCACGTTCAATTTTCTCCTGGAGAATATCCAGAAGAAATTGGCATCCTGGAAGACTACTATGTTAAACATGGCTGGGAAAATTTGTTTGGCAAAATCGGTCATGGCGGCAATTCCCACTTATGTTATGCAGGTGTATTGGCTCCCAAGAAAGCTTTTGTCCAGGTTGAATCAAACTATGCGGAGCTTCATTTGGTCGAAGGGGAGAAACCAACGTGGCTGGCACAGAGTTAGCTGGAATGTGGTAACCCAGGATAAGGATCACGGTGGTTTGGGTCTAAGGGATATGGTTCCAGCTAATACAGCCCTGCTGGGGAAAAACATTTGGAGCCTGATCCACCGGCCTGGGAAATTGTGGGTTCAAGTAATGAAGAGCAAGTATCTAGCCGGAGGCGCTGGATCTTCTATCCTCAATGCCCCATACCGTCAAAACGCTTCACCAATGTGGAAGGGCATGCTTAGGGCGAGAGACCAACTGGGGGATGGTTTCAGGTTTCGACTTGGAAATGGCCAAACATCACTTTGGTATCATGACTGGAGCGGGTGGGGGGTGCTCGCAAATCACCTACCGTTTGTCAACATTGCAGATACGGAACTACGGATGAAAGACGTGATTGAGCACGGGCAGTGGAACTTGCAGAAGCTCTATACGATGGTGCCCCCGCAGATGCGGGATCTATGGTTGAGAGTCAAACCAACTATTCTTCAGAACCAAGTGTATGTGTGGACTTGGGAACCTAGCTCTACAGGGTGTTATTCAGCGCGAGAGGCCTATGGATGGCTGAATGATAGAGCCCACCAGAACCAGGGAACGCAACAATGGGGTTGGGTGTGGAAGTTAAAAGTCCCAGAGAAGATTCGTATATTTGTTTGGAGCTTGCTGCATGATGCCATCCAGACCAATGCCAATCGCTTCCGGTGCCACCTCGCCCAGTCGCCGTCGTGTTCGCGTTGCTCGGCGGCGGAGGAAACAACGTTACATTGCCTGAGAGACTGCCCCCATTCCAGAGAGCTTTGGCTGCGGATGGGTGCGACTCACTGGAGATACTTCTCGAGCACTAATTTGGAAGACTGGGTGTCTTCGTTAGCCAGAGGTCCTGATGCTACGGCCTTCCTAGCAGGAATTTGGAGCGTGTGGAAATGGAGGAACAACATGTGCTTGGTAGAAAGTCCCTGGACAGTTGACGAGGCTTGGAGGAGGCTATGTCATGACCATGATGAGATAAAACAGGTGCTTCATGATTGGGTTCTGGGGGATACTACTGGTTTACTTAGCTTGAGATGGTCTCCCCCTAACCCGAATTGGCTCAAGCTTAATGTAGATGGGAGCTACTTGGAGGAGGTGAATTGCATGGGGACTGGGGGTCTGCTTCGTGACCATTCAGGCCTCTGGATCCGAGGTTTCACGTGGGCTCAGGAAGGTGGAAGCGCAGTGTTGGCTGAGTTACATGCGCTTCGCCTCGGGTTGGAGATGGCCTGGAGCTTAGGCTACAGGAAAATTGTTTGCGAGTGATTGTACCAACGCTTTGCAGCTCATTGGGGACCCCAGTAACTTCCAACTGATTCCGTCAGCCATGGAGGTAGCTTTTTGGAGAGACCGTGACTGGGAGGTGGAGATCAGGAAGATCCCTCGTGAGTGTAATAGTGCTGCGGATTGCATGGCCCGGTTTGCGTCCAAGAGCTCGAGTCAGGGTCTCAAAATCTGGGACAAACCATTCCATGATCTTGAGACCTTAATCCTTAGGGATTTGTTGGAGTGCCAGCTAGTGGTGCCTTAGTTTTCTTGTAATCTTCCGAAGAAGCAAAAAAAAAATAATTACACTGTGGAATTAAAATTTAATTAAAAATTACATGAATTATGCCACGTAAGCGTCAAGCTGCCACTTGGCAACCTCGCCAGAGCTCCGCCCTCCGGCGAGGACTAATACCAAAACGCGTGCAAAGACAGGGACTAATTTGACTATTAACCATTTATTTTAATTAATACTTCATTTTGACTTTAATGCCCTCATTCCTTCGCTTCTCTCTTTCCTTTTCTTCATCTTGTTGTTGATGTTGCTGAGCAACCCCCAGCCGCTGACTCCAACCAGATCTCCACTGCACCGTCACCACAACCAACTTTGTCCACTACCATGACCATCGTCGTCGCCGGTCACTCTGTAAGGTTGCAAATAACAACCATTTCAAATTAACACATATCAACCTAGTATTTCTCTAACAGAGATCAACCATCATGTTGAAATTAATTTGGGCTTCTTGTTCTTATGAAGATTTGTGAATTTTTTTTTGTTTGGATTCACGTTTTTTTCCATGCCCATCATCACCAACCTGCCAAATCACAACAACATACCAGGAAACACAAAGATCTTCAACAACCCAGAAAATCGACAGAGAAAAAGTTACGAACAGAACGCACAAATAGGTCAAGAAGGAGATAAACTGACAACGGGGCTGGATGAAGCTTACGCGGAGCTCATGACCTCATCTCTTCTTTCAGCCAGCGTTTCAACTTCACCAACGAACCCAGTTCCACTATCGAAGTACCATCCGACAAATACCGCTTAACATGATGGAACCTAGAACACGACAAGGACTGGATATCATTTCGTGTCAGATCTGGAAATAAGCCAGCCAACCACGATGGCTCCGTGGTGATAGCGGAACAAATCGAGGCCTTTATGTCAAGCAGGGACGATTCCGACGATATGGGAGGAGGGTGGAGAGAGAAGGGAGAAGGGAAGCAGATCTGGGATGAGAGAGAAGGATAGGGAAGATTTTAACGACATGTGCAAGCATTGGTGAGACCACTGGTCGGAGCCAGCGAGGGCGGGGACGATTCCAACGACTTGAAGGAGAGGAGGATGATGGTCGCCGGTGACAGAATAGTGGAGTGGGGAAGAAGATCTAGGTTTAGAGGAAGTATTCTTTTAATGAATGGGTTTTTTTTTTTTCTCAACAGGTAACATTACATATTCTAACAAGTCAAATATGTTCTTGTATGGTGCATGACCTAGAGTACACTTGCACCCGATAAGTCACCCCAAAATTGGTCCCCAAAAAATAGGAGACCACACTAGGCGGACCCTTTTTCACTCATATTTCCATCTCTTTTCCACTCATAAGAGTTGATAGTGAGACTTTTTCCATATATTTTTTAAGCATATCTATATATATACTTGAAATTATTACAATCTTACCGTATACTAACTTTTTTTTTTAAAAATTAAGGAGAAAATAAGCTCATATATAATCACACAATATGATTGTTATGTGCTTGTGAATCAAATATTTATTTTTCATAGATTAAACATTTAACATGACAAACTTTCAGTATATTTTTTAAGACAAAGAATGTATTGACAGAGGAGTACAACGAATACTTCAACTCAATAAAAAAGTTTTTGTGTGTATATAGTTATAATACATTTGGGGCATGTGATGATGTAAAGTTTGCAAGGATTGCAGGTTCCTTAAAACAAGAACTATACACATATACACTTCAAAATATGTGGGACGAAGCAAAATCCATTTATGATAAATTTCCAGATATGGTACGTATTCCCTTGACTTCAAGCGGAGATACAGCTCTTCATGTTGCGGTGACCGCAAACAACACTGATTTTGTCAAAAAGTTTGTTAATTTTGAACACGTGACCCCAAAGGACCTGGAAATACCAAACGCAGAGGGTAACACAGCATTTTGCATTGCTACAGTTCAAGGAAGTGCTAAATTTTTACAAATTATGACTAAAAAAAATGAAAAATTGCCACTAATCCCTAGGCACGATGAGATGCTTCCAGTTCACTTTGCTACTTTATCTTGCTACCACAAAATTGTGCAAGATTTATCCTCTGAGGATCGCCTTCAGAAAATGGATTTCAAGGATATTGAACGACTTTTTTTCATGGCCATTAAAAGCAACATGTATGGTAAGTCTGTTTTTTTCCCCTCATTGTCCAATTTTCGTTAAAATATATATATATATATATATATATATGATATCAGTAAATTTTGTCATCATATTTGTTATTTGCATCCTCTCAATCCAATCACCCTTAATCTCTCTCAATTCATAATCTGAATTGTTAATTTTAAATCCAACGGTCCACAAAACTTTGAAATTTAAATAATTTGCTCGGATCACGAGGTAGAATTTAAGCTATGAATTTTTATCCATTGAGAGGATTCAAATTCATATTTATGTATTTTCCGATAAGTAAATATGTGTTTACAAACTATAAAAAATGGGTTTAGAAAAAAAATTACTTCAAAGATTTTTCAAGTAAGTAAAAATGTGTTAAACATTATTTTAAATCACAACCTTTAATTTTCTATTTTAGATATTATTAAATTCAAAATTAATTGTGAGCTAACAAAATAGAGGGGTGTGATTGAATGATGGTGTAAAACTTATTTACACCGTCGGTGCATAGAAATTAATCTCTCAAATTAAAGTGCATTTTAGTAATTTTATTCCTAAAAATGATTTAACTTCCAACCCATATGTCCCCAGCTACTATTACTTGAGCTATCTATCGAGAAAAAAAAATGATTTAACTTATTCAACTTAAACAATATATACTTTTAAAATTTACTTTTACCCTTAATTCCTGAACACAATTCATTTTAAAAAACATTAATTATATCAAACTTTATTTTATCAACAGTGAAACAAATTGACAATAAAACCATGAGTTCCTCAGTTTCGCCTTGAGTTTAAAATGCTTTTTATATACATAGTTCAATCTTAGTCACAATATTTGCATATGACAGAGGTAGCAACAAAATTAGTTGAGAAATATCCAAGATCTTTAAGCATTGCAAGAGATGATGAAGAGAATCTTACAGCTTTGCATATGCTGGCACGAAAGCCTTCTGAAAAATCTTGTTAGTTCTTCAAACTTCTATTTCGGTATATATATAAACATTGCTTCTCTAAACTTACATATTCATTACACTTGTTGGTAGACATGCAAGTGAACAACCAGAACGGAAAAGCTTTTTGGTACATGAACGGAAAAGCTTTTTGGTACCAAAACGATATGCACAAAGTAAGGACAGCCGTTTGATTTTTTAAACCAATTCGATCATGTATATTTATTAATTCCATACTTTTTCTCCAAGCATGGCTTATCAGCATTCTTACATTTCATCTAACTATCCTTCATGATGTGTAGCAATATTGCTCCAACAAGAAAGAAGGTTCACCATGGAAATTACTTAAAATTATCTGGGCACAAGTTAGAGAATTGGAATACAAGAAGAGATTGAAGTTGATAACTGAACCTTCAATAGTACTGTTTGATGCAGTAAAATCAACAAATGTTGAAGTTGTGAAATGGCTTCTTTACATGAATCGTGAACTATTGACAATAAAGGACCCTAAAAGTGGTCAGAACCTACTGCACTGGGTTGTTTCACATGGACAACGTGATCTGTTGTGCTTTATACTTAAGATGAGGACCGTGAAACTGATACTACGAGCAGTGGACAATGACCGTAACAATGTTCTACACTTTGCTGCATGTCAACTAAGCGAAGCATCATCAAGTTTGAGAACTCGCTCTAAATTAAGGGGAGACTGGCGGTGGTTAATGGTAAACTTCCTTATTTTTATTAAACTACTATTATTTTTCTTTGGGGATGTACCTATTTATAGTTTTTGAAAGTAAAACTTTATTAATGATCAAAAGCAAAGAAATATATAAGCCATACGAAACAAACAAGGCAAAAAACCCGAACAATCCACTAAGCACCCCCCGAACACAAAGTGCCCTCAAATGAACCTAGGATGATCTCGCGTAACATGAGATATTAAAATCTTAATCATCAATGCCTCCAAGCCCCTAGGGCGCAACCTCAATTCTTTACCCACTAACTAAATTATATTCACCCTAGTAGTAACCTCATCCTCGCTTGGAAATAGCTCTAGGAAACATTTTGGACGACCACACCGTGATTTACCATCTCTCAACATGGAAATAGACGTCCTCTCCAAATTTTGCGAACCCTCACCCTCATCTATTTCTTCTTGCGTCAAAGACAAGTCTCCCCAAAGTCGACAAAGACTATCCTGCGCCTGGTGTCTGACATTGATCCTCTTCTAGTTCCTCCATGACATTGGAGGCACATCTTTCAAACAACCCGCAAAACCAAATCGCTCCTCCCTTGTGATACAAGGAGGAAGATTCACCAGACTCGTCTTTGTCATATGCGACCCTATTGAGATCTGGCTCGACGAAGTTTGAATAGCTCCATCTTGAATCCAGTGATAGTCATGAGGATGTTGAAAAGAAGCTTGCTCCCTAAATCATTGATAAGGGTTTGGGCTATGACCATGGGATTTCCAAAGCCATAAGCTACTCCATAGTAACCATAATGATAAACATACCCATCATTAAGAGGCCAATATAATTGGCGGACTGCAAAATCCCAATCGTGTTGAAGCATACATCCCACTGTCTAGTTAACGTTCATTGAATGCTGCACAACTTGTGTCATGCCTAATCCACACCCCTATGAGCACACCTCAATATGCTGAGCTGGAGTGCTAACCAACGCAATGTTAGCATTTGTAACACCCCGATTTCGGTGGCGTCACTTTAGTAACCAAAAGTAAACTTAATGCGGAAAAACGTGAAATATTTTTTTTTTCGATAATAACTAAGACAAGACTGAATTAAATAAAACCCAAAAGCGAAAAACAATAGAACTAATATACAATATATAAACAACCCCCGCTGTAAGTAACAACCTCGTCACGAGTAACCTCCAGTGACGGAAAGAAAAGTGCAACGCCCGTAGGCAATATATACAAACCAAATGAAAAGGGTGAAGTGCCCGCAACACCATCCCTCAAAACTGAAAATCAGCTGACCCAATGGCCTGAAAATAAGACCTCCTAAGTCCAATCAACTCTCTGTGATTCCCGTAAGGAAACCACACAAAAAGCTATAGGCGGATCTACCCTGTCCCCTAAGTAACAAATGAAGCAAGACTGTCAGAGCTAAAACTCTACTCCTACACTAATCCTAACTCGAGGAGCTCATACCAACACTCAAAACTATGTGCTAGCAAGATCGTCGTCTGAATCAGAATCCAGAACGACCAAGTCTACCAGCCCTATCCGTCCTCCCCTCGCAACCGCAGTGCGCTCCGATGCTGTACTCACGGGCTTAGGGCCCGAACCCTGATCATCAATGATCGCAACAGAGGGTGCACTAGACCCTGCCGAAGGCACTCCCACTGGAATCTCCTTTGAGGGATCCTCCTCCTCTGAAGATGACGGTGGCGGCGGTGCTCCTCCGAATCCTGGTCCGCAGTGAACGCCCGGTGGCAAGTTGAAGCTGATAGAGCATCGCCTCAACACTCCTGACCTCAAGAGTCCTCCACTGTCCATGTGGTCCTCCATGATGCGCCCCGAATATGTCGCTCGGTGGCTCGCGGGGTCAACCACCCACGACCCGGGGTCGTCCTGATCTATCATCTCGTACCTAATCCCCCCCGAAGGGTGGACCATGGTGAACCAGTCCGCAATATTCATCTGACAAAAGGCGTTGTCCGCCAAAGCACACACAGAAGACGCGAGGGTCAACTCTAAAGAACTATGTAGATAATAAACCCAATAGGTACAAATAATAGATAGCCACTTAGGCTTATAGCTAAAGATGTCATTCCTAGGGTTGCATGTTCCACAATAACATAAACACAATAATTGCAGATAGCATGTTCCAAATAGGTTTAACAATTACCAATCACACTCAACAACTAAATTAGTATGCATGTTGCATGATATGTATGCAGGTTAACCCAGTCAACCACATGCATTCCGGAAAGGGATGGACATCAAACGGATCAGCCCTAACACCAGCCACGGTGGAGCCATTTCGGCCCGCGTGCCTCTTACTCCAGCAGGGGTAGTCAGATCAGCAGTAAACCCGTAGGTCTGCCATTTCGGTCTGCTACAAGAGACGTCTACAAACGCTCTTTCACGGCATTCCGGGTCTTATGACCATTTTGGAAACCGACGAGGTCCAGAGTACGTCCTGTGTTAATACCTCATTAATGTTGCATGTATGCAAAATGATTAGTCAAACAACGTCTCCGTCCTCACTCGACACGTCGCCACGTGTTCTAGGGAAGTTAAAGTCTCTAAAAGCTTACCCTAAGGTAAAGTCGATTCTGCGACCAAAAGACACACTTCATAACGACACATAGCTGCTCCAACAGCACCACAACAAACGCTGCTCCAACAGCACAATAACAAACGCTGCTCCAACAGCACAACAATAAACGCTGCTCCAACAGCACAACAACAAACGCTGCTCCAACAGCACAACAACAAACTCAACACTTGGATCCGACGACACTCCTCGTTTTTCCAAAACTATGATTTGACTTCCAATGCCTTCCTTCGAGGTTGTTATCATTACTTAAAGATTTTGAGGTTATTTAAGGTCTTATGAATTTTCTTTATAAAATAGATTCCATTTTGTCTTATCGCAAGTCTTGTACATTTTCAGGATCTCCCAATCCCAAGTCGCTTCCAGAGGATGTCTCGATCCACTAAACAAAATTAAGGCCCGAACCTCGTTCGTCCTATCAAACTTTCTCAAAACTCTCAAAATAAAATCGGCATCACCTGCCCGCTATTCTCACCATTCAGAATCTCAGATTCCAGTACAGAGCATATTTAAATCATCACAATCAACAACATGTCATATATCAATAAATCGCATCATAAACACTTAGCACTTAGCATATAAAGCATGCACAAGTTCTGAACCTTGTCCGACCATACCCCCGCCTTCCCTCCCCTCCTTCTCAAGCTCCCAGATCCCTTGGCTCCCACCTCTCTCCTCCTCGTCTCTCTCACTACCCACTACCTTTGTATCCTCATCCCCTTTAAGATGACATCTCTTAGGTATCCTTTTGTCATAGAAAAAAAAGGCCTCCCTCCCTCTCCAAAAAAAATCGAGAAGCTCTGATCCTCTACCATAACATACATACTGCTATGATCCAAAATAGGGTCTGTAGTGTGTTTCAAAATTCTAGCATAGTCAAGACACCTCTTCTGCTTCGTGATCTCATTAGCAGAAACAAATTTCCCAACGAATTTCCCACCGCAACAAAGAACCTAGTATTCCAAGCTCCTAACGGGACTGATAACACCCTTAGCCACACCAGGAAAGACTTGGCTGTAATGTGCTAAAAAAACTCGATACACTTTCTAAAAAATCGTATCGAAAGCGCTCTTTTCCTCAATCAAGAAGAAGATATTCTCGTCCTTTGGTTCAAACTCTAAAATAACCTCCATAGCACCTACAACCTTAATATTGAAATCAGAATGACCCTGCAAGATGCATGCCTCACGCACGCACGCTACATCCCGAATATAAAAAAAACCACACAGTTTATCTCTTTATCCACTTCTTTTGTTTTGGCTCAACAATGTACTTAGCAAGAGGCTTGTGATGATCCTTCCGTTCATGCGTATCCTGATCATGCTGCTTCGTACACACATCTTCACGTCCATCTTCAAGGCTTCGTGGCTCCTAGAAACATTATTGACACGCAGATTCCGCTCATCTCCTTCCTCCTTTCGATCATCATTCAGTGACTCTTCTCACCCGTTTGTCGCTGCTATTCTTGTTGTTTGCGAACGTCGTTACCTTGACTCGCCTCAAACTCCTGATTCTCACTTTTTCTCCTGCTCTTTCGTTCTCTTCATGATTCATTATAGATGCTTCTTCCTCGTGCGTGGCCTGCCTGTGGATTGCAAAGATCCAAATGTGAGTTAAACAGCCCTCGCAATCTCCCCTGTTACTGGAACCCTGAAGGCCTCTGTTTCTGGAAAAGGGAACCATGCCGACCATCTCGTCTTCCACGTCTAGGTTGTGTGTGTCCACGCTCGAGACCTTCAACGAATGCATCTTTGTAGCTTCGCAGCCCTTGAAAGTGTGATCAACTACGCTGCCATTGATGATCACTGCTTCTGTTACTGCTCTGTGCTCGAGTCCCTATGATAGCTTCTCTGTGCGACCTCCTTCACAGACGGCGGCAGCAGTTGCCTGGCCCCTAAACTAGTGGTTCTGGTCTCGGTACCAAACACTAGCAGCTCTTCTCTCTCCCTTCTCTCTCATACGGTTTTTAACTATTAATATTTGGAGATGTACCTATTATTAATAGTCATACGATCCCTTTGAAGTCACATGAGCTTCTAATCTCAGCATCTGAATAGCAAACCATATTTAGGTCTGAACTCTTCTTACGGGTAGGAAACAACATGCCAAAATCAATTGTTCCTTTCACATACCTAAGCACCCTCTTGACAACATGCAAATGAGATTGCCTAGGATCCATGTGTCTACTCACCAACCTAACACTAAATGAAAGGTCAGGTCTATTATATATATATATATATATATATATATATATATATATATATATATATATATATATATATATATATATATATATCAGAGAGCCAACCATTATTCTAAACATGGTAGAATCAACCCGCTGCTCAGATTCTACTTTGTCAAAGTCAAATATCAGTCCAGTGTCAACATGTGTTGATTCTGAATTTCATAAATATTTAGAGGAGCCTAAACCAAAAGACATTAATTGTTTTGGAAAAACCAAATATATATATATATATATATATATAAATAGGGGTAAAAACCCAAAGTCTAATATGTGAGAGTTTGTGAACAATGTAAAATGCTGAATGCAATCTGATTCTCATTCAATAGAAATCTCAGTATTTATACAATGACTCAACTACTAACTCACTCTAACTAACTTGAAAGACTAACTCAATAACAGAGCTGTGCCCAATTACACTTATATTACAAATAACCCAAACCCACATACAACTAACACCCTCCTTTAAACTGAACTTACTTCAAGTAAGACAGTTTAGCTTCAACTGATCACAGCTACACATGTCTAACTTCCTTCCAAGTTTTACAAAAGAATCAACCTTCAAAGGTTTAGTCATGATATCAGAAACATGCTCATATGTACTGCAATGCTCAAGTTCTATCTTGCCATCCTGAACCAAATCACTTAAGAAGTGGTACCTCACATCTATGTGTTTACTTCTTCCATGTAGAACTGGATTCTTGGACAGCTTAATTGCAAAGCTATTGTCACAGAAGATCTTAGAAAAATGGCTCTGAGATAAGCCAAGATTGTCCAAAATTCTTCTAAGCTAGATACACTGACAAGTACACATGGCAGCTACAATAAACTCTGCTTTAATGGTAGAGAGACTTACCACTGCTTGCTTCTTGGAAGACCAATCAATTGAACCAGTTCCCAGAAGAAAGACATAGCCTGAGGTACTTCTGCGATCATCAAAATCCCCTGCATAACCACTGTCAATGAAAGCCACAAGATCTTCTTTTCCCTTCCTGCTATACAAAATTCCCAGATCAATAGTTCCATTCAAGTATCTGAAAATCCTCTTAACTGCCAACAGATGCAACTCAGTAGGTTTTTCCATGTATTTGCTAACCAGACATACAACATACATGAGATCTAGCATGGTAGCAGTAAGGTACATCAAACTCCCAACCATTTGCTTATATTGAGTAGCATCCACTCTCAACCACCTCCTCCTTTAGTCAACTTGCTGCCTGGTACCACTAGATTTCCAACTGCATTGTCGTTCTGCATTCCAAACCTCTCAAGTATTCCTCTAGCATACTTCCCTTGACTTATGAAAATGCCCTCATAATTTGTATCACCTATACACCAAGAAAATATCTCATCTTGCCAAGGTCACTCATATCAAATTCACCTTTCATTGACCTCTTGAATGCCTCAACCATTGACATAATGCTGGCTGTAAAAATAATATCATCAACATAGAGGCTCACAATCAAAATCATACCCTCCTCATCATGCTTAACAAACAAAGTATGTTCCGAAGGACACTTTATGAACCTTTCTTTGAGGAAGTAAGACTCAATTTTACTGTACCAAGCTCTTGGAGCTTGCCTCAAACCATACAATGCCTTTTTCAATTTATACACCTTAAACTCTTCCCCTTTCTTCTGAAAGCCAGTGGTTGATCAACATACACTGTTTCCCCCAACTCTCCATGTAAAAATGCACTTTTAACATCAAGTTGAAAGACACTCCATCCTCTTATTGTAGCAAGAGCCAAGATGGCCCTAATAGTGTACCACCTAGCTACTGGTGCAAATACTTCAGTGAAGTTAATACCATGTTGTTGAGCATATCCTTTTGCTACCTGTCGAGCCTTATATTTCTCTACTTCCTCTTTCTCATTGTACTTGGTATTAAAAATCCATTTAACTCCAATAATCTTTGCTTTATCTAGTAAAACAACTAAATCCCAAGTATTGTTCTTCTCAATTGATTCCATCTCTTTTTCCATTTCCTTCCTCTATTTCTCATCACTAACAAGCTCCTGAAATGAGGAAGGATCAGTCAAGGATGCCAGAACATTGAGGCTAAATTCTCATCATCTAACTCATCTCCACTAAGAAACTCTCTCATCCAAGTAGGCTGAGCTACATTTCTTCTTTCTCTTCCTGATGAAGTTCCAGGCCTTTCGGTTGTTGTGCTAGAAGACTCAACACTTCCTGTATTTACCACAGTTGGATCTGAAGCAGCTTGACTTATAGTTTGTAATTCTGCCTAAGGTGATTGCCCTCCAGTGTCACCATTGATACCATATCAACAATATCAATTGTTGTATCCTTTCTTGAGTGCCAATCCCACTTATCCTTCTCATCAAACACCACATCCCTGCTTACAATAATCTTCTTTGTAACTGGATCTGAAAGTCTGTATGCTTTTGATTCTTCACTTACTCCAAGCAAAACACATTTGATGCTCCTATTGTCAAGCTTCTTCCTGTTGTTCTCAGGAACATGTGCATGAGCAGTACATCCAAATACCCTGAAGAAATGGACTGAAGGCTTCACATCACTCCATGCTTCCTCAGGTGTTACATCTTTAACTGCCACAGTAGGACTTCTGTTTTGAACATAGACCGCCCAATTCACTGCTTCAGGCCAATACTCTTTTGGAATTTCCTTCTCAGAGAGCATACTTCTGACCATATTCATTATGGTTCTATTCTTTCTTTCAGCCACCCCATTTTGTTGAGGGGTGTAGGATGTTGTCAGCTGCCTCTTGATCCCATGCAAGTTGCAGAAATGATCAAATTCCTTGGATGTAAATTCCCCACCTCTATCAGTTCTCAAGCATCCAATAGCTTCCCCTGATTCCATTTAAGTAACTGCTTTAAACTTCTTAAACTCTTTCAGAGCAGAAGACTTTTCAGCTAAGAAATACACCCAGGTTTTTCTACAAACATCATCAATGAATGTGATGAAATATCTCTTCTTACTGTTTGATTCTGGCTGTATGGGACCACATATGTCAGCATGGATCAATTGTAGCCTTCTTTGTGCTCTCCAATTGCTCTTTTGTGGGAAAGGATCTCTATGCTGCTTCCCTTTAAGACAATCACAGCAAATGCTCCCAATTCCACTAAGTGTGGGCAAGCCTCTTACCATTGATTTCTGAGAGAGAGTTTTCAGACCACTTAAGCCAAGATGCCCATATCTTCTATGCCACAGAACTAAATCATCATCAATAGACACCTTGTAACAGCTAGGGGTAATGACATTAGCCAAGACAGCAAACATTCTATTGGATGACATTTTAGATTGCATAATGAGTCCTTTTACAGGGTGATATACTCTACACCAACCCTCTTGAAATACCACACTCAATCCTTTCTCCTGTAACTGGCCTACACTTAACAGATTGTTCTTCAACTCAGGAATGTAATAGACTTCAGTTATTACTTGGTTCAATCCAAAAATTTGCAATCTAATATCTCATTTTCCTTTCACAGTCATCTTGGAATCATCACCCAATTTAACAGTTGTGGAAAAATCTTCATCTATCTCATTAAATCAATCTCTAACACCACACATATGATTACTAAAGCCTGAATCAAGGAACCATACCTTTCTTTCTGAGATTTCCCCTTTGACTTCTGTGTGTGCCATGAGTAAAAGCTCTTTTTCATCATCTTCCATTTCAGCATAGTTTGCACTCTCCTCCCATTTGGGACATTCATACTGGAAGTGACCCAATTTGTGGCACTTGTAGCATTAGACAGTTTCTTTGTTGAAATTGCTTCTTCCCCGACCTATGACACCTCTTCCAGATCTTCCTCGACCTCTACCAGTAAATTTTCCAGATTTTTGACACCTTGAATGCTTGTTCTTCCTCCTTGTAGCCACACATTCTCTGCTCATGAACAAGTAAACTACTTTGCAACTGGTCAATTGTAAGAGTACCCACATCATTTGACTCCTCAATTGAACAAATCACGTAGTTGAATTTCTCAGTCATGGACCTCAAGATCTTCTCCACAATCGAGGTCTCTGTGATTGCCTCTCCCTGTATCTTCATCTTTTTGGCAATTAGAAGGGTTCTTGAGAAATAATCATTCACAGTCTCTCCTTCTTTCATTCCCAGTACTTCAAATTCACGCCTTAGAGCTTGCAATTGAGCCCTCTTCACCTTGGTTGATCCTTGACACTTCTGCTTCATGGAATCCCAAATGTCTTTTGCAGAATCTTTACAGAGAATGGTCTCCATAATATTCCTCTCGATTGATTGAAACATATCATTCTTAGCCTTGAGATCCTTCAATTTTGCTTCCTCATTTGCCTTTGTCTGCTCCGGAGTTGGATTATGAGCAAGTGCAGGAATCCCTAATTCAATCAATCCCCAATACTCCTTTGATCGCAGCAGATTCTCCATGAGCATAGCCCAGTGATCATAAAATCCATCGAATTTGGGAACCGATGGTTGCAGAAAGGTTGAATCCTTCGATTGATTTGCCATGCTTGTCTCCTCTTCGGTCTTCTTGACCAAGCTTCTTGATCGGTCTTTCTCTTCTCCGCCAAGATCCCAGTCGTTCTTCTCTACTCAGCGGTGATCAAGCTTCTTGATCGTTCTTCTTTCTCTTCTTTGTACTTTCCTTTGTTCAATCACTCCCTTCCAGTGGAACTGCGGTTCTATGGTTCAGGCCCCTTGCAGAGCTCTAATACCAAATGTGAGAGTTTGTGAACAATGTAAAATGCTGAATACAATCTGATTCTCATTCAATAGAAATCTTAGTATTTATACAATGACTCAACTACTAACTCACTCTAACTAACTTGAAAGACTAACTCAATAACAGAGTTGGGCCCAATTACACTTATATTACAAACGGCCCAAACCCACATACAACTAACATAATACAACTAAGGGAAGAAACGAAAAAAACAAAGGAAAAATAGAGCAATAAATAATAGCAGTAAACAAAAGAAACAAGAACTATAAACAAAAAGGAAGTCTAGACAGGAAAGAAGAAACGACACTACAGCTTCATCCACAAAGGCCAGAGAGCGATTCCATGCTTGTGCTGACCATGCTCGAGCTTCAAGAGAATAACCATGTCTCCAAAAATTCTTCTATGCTTAGGGTATGCTGTTGCATCAGACCTTTGGAGGACAGAGACCTATTGCTGTGTTGAAGCTCCTTCACTCTTTTCTCAAAAAGAGCTGTCAGAAAACACCTAGAAAAACAAGGATACCTGCAAGGTTTTTCGGCTGGATTCACACCTGGCAACCATTTTCTTATTAGATATACACAGGTCAAGCACCAAATGCACCAGACAAAACGAGTTCTGCTGATTGTAGAAAACATCACTGCCCAAATCAGCAACAGCAGAGTAGACCAGTTGCAGCAACATCACGGTTTTAAATTTGACCAATTCGATGACAGCAACACAAAAAGCTCAACAGCAGGAAAATTAGACAGAACTGTCCAAGCAAACCGACTTAACTTCACTACTGCCACAATCTTCTTATGCAAGCTTATCAGCACCCACATTGGATTCCCCTGGTTCTGTTAGCTCCTAACTTGGTCTCATGCAGAAGAACAATAATAGGATTAGACCTGCTCAGAGCTTCCTTAACGGCTCTTCTCTTCTCAACGCCCCCGAGAAGCTATCACAAGGATTAAACACGGCTCTTCTCTTAGCAGAATGTCATTTATTGTTAAACGAGGAATGATTGGTTGAATAGGCCGTTCGTTCAGATTGTGGAGAAAACTCTTCAAGCCTTTTAGTAGTGCTCTTTTCTTTTCTTTTTTCTTTTTTGTTGTTTCGGAAAATACAGGCTCTTTTCTTATAGTTGTTATTCATTGAGAAGTTTAGTATGTATAATTTGAGTTTATTGGCTGTTTAATTGAAATTTGAAATTTTGAATATTGAAATTGTGTATATATATGTATATTTTATTAATTATATTGTTACCACCATTAACATATATGAAATATTTGTTGATATTTAAAGCGTGTGGAGAAGAGAGTTCCTCTTGAGCTAAGGACAATGAGAAACAAGGAAGGGAAGACAGCAAGAGATATATTTTATGGTTCTCTTATAAACTTGTCTAAGGAAGCTAAGGATGCAGCCGAAAAAATAGCAAGCTCTGGCATGGTTGTGGGAGCACTTATTGCTACAATTACCTTTGCTGCAGCTCTCACTATTCCGGGTGGTCAGGACAATATTACCAATCCTATTTTTGGTGTCTTCATCCTGGCCAATGCAATTGGATTATGCTCTTCTTCTCTATCCATCTCTTATTTCTTGTCAGTTTTCGCAGCACCAAGATTTTCAAGGTGGCTTTTCAACATCTTCTATCTATATGCATTTTTGATTGATATGGGGCAATTGATGTTGTTTATCTCCAATGCCGTCATGCTCATAGACTTTATTCTTGCTTCGTTCTTGATACTTAATCACACACACTTCAAGTGGGTTTCATATGGAGTGGCCTTTTGTGGGCTTCTCGCACTATCACGTACAGTTCGACCCTAATTTGAATTTATGATGTGATTGTGAAATAATCAAGGTTATCCTTAAATTTCTGACTATTATAATAGATAAGTTTAATTATTATGCAATCGCAGTGTAAAAGAATTTTATACAGTTATTTAATTAAAATCTATGAATTTATTATGTCATAGTTAAATTTGACTTTAAAGTGATTTAAAATGAAAAATAAAAAGATAATAAATGCACGTGAAATCTCTTTACAATGTCAATTCATACGAACTAAATCCGGTATGCATATGTAATGCTTCTATCGTTTAATTGAAAAGTATTGTTTGGTTTACTTTGAGATTTTTATTTGAAGTATGCTCTAGTGTACTTTAGGCTTCTGCATTTGCGTTTTCTATGGTTTTTCTAAAAAAATATATATATGCAATTAAGGAGTGGAAAAACTCTCAGTATGGCACACAATAGGCACATAAATTCTCCTCCTGGTTCGAATGTTGTGAGCCATGGAACTTCAACTGGAAATGAAGCAAGTGTTGGGGTCAATAATGACCCAATTTCGAATCCTGGCTCTAGTGTGCCAGAGCAAGTGGGGTTGCTTTTACTGTGGCAGAAATGTCATCGTCGTTACCAATAACGGCACCAAGTGTCCCAGTGGTTTCAGGGATAAGTTCTTACAGCACAATTTCCCCAACGCCCTCACCTCTAGTCACTGGAGTTATTCGACCACATCATGTGTCAAATGTGGTGGCTAGTTTTTCTCAACCAATGAGAGAAATGTCATTTGGCATGCCCACTTCGCTAATGCAGGGCCTTCAAACCAATTTTTCGACATTCTCTGAGAATGTCCCACAGTTTGGCTCTCCTAGCCACGTGAGTCGATTTAGCCCGCCAAGGTTCCCAGCGCCCAGCCAGACGTAGATTTTGACTGGCATAAACACGGGTTCCTTGCAGGCCATTAGGCAGCAAGTCGATGATAGCAATCATGAAATGGTTCACATGCTGACTGGACACATGGGTGAGGTGTTTAACCCAGTGCACCAACAACTTAACCACACTATGAGTCACATTGCTGATGCTCTAGACCCTCCGTTCAAGAATGTTCCCCCTCAAGGGGGCAACGTGGGTCACAAGCCTTGTCCTATAGAAGTCCCAGCCCCTTATGTGGCACCGCCACTTCACAATGTGGTGCCTGAACCAGTTAATTTCGACCAAGGTTTTGGTCGAAATATGGGAAATCTGCAGTTGGTCAATAGAAATGAAAATGCTGACAGTTGGTCATACTTGGGCTCAATTAGAGAGAGTGCTCCATGAACATTTATTCAGGGGAGAATGCAAGGTTAGTTTGAAAGAATTAGTAAGTGTGAAGCGAGAAGTTGCTCAGTCGATAGATGACTATCTGAATAGGTTCAGACAGTTGAAGTCGAGATGTTTCAGCCAAGTTCCTGAACATGAGTTAGTAGTCATGGCAGCTGGAGGCTTAGAGTATCCAGTTAGAAAGAAAGTTGATACTCAACATGTCAGGGACATGGCCCAATTGGCCGGTAGGGTGAGAGAGATTGAGCGACTTAAGGCAGAAAAAGTTAAGTACAAAAAGCTGCCTAAAAAAGGAAAAAAGAGCCTACGTCGAAAATGGTCCGTGTAGTCGAAAAGTGCGAGTCACTTATGATAGTGATGATAGTGAGGGGAGCGAAGTCCACTTGGCTGAGTTAGAGCCAAGACCTCCTTATGAGTGCAAAGCCTTGAAGCCTTAAGAAAGTAAGGCCAATGAGGAACCACACAAAACTTAGACTATAGCCACTAAGACTTACACTTTTGATATAAGCAAATGTGATGCAATTTATGATATTTTAGTATCTGATGGTCTTATTGTTGTTCCTAAAGACCAAAAATTTCCATCTCCTAAACAAAGGAGGGGAAAAAGATTTTGTCAGTATCATAACTTTTTTAGTCATTAGACCTCTCAATGTGTTCGTTTTTGGGACTTAGTGCAAGTCGCTCTTGATCAAGGCTAATTGAAGTACATAGACAAGAACAAGCCAACCATGAAAATCGACTCAGATCCTTTGCAAGTGGGAAACCCTATTTTCCTCGAGCCTGTCTACATTTGCATGGTAGACCTGGTCGGGGAATTTAACTCAAAGCTGATTATCGACTCAACCAAGGCTAAGGTGAAAATAACTGAAGGCGTTGATGAGAAGCTGAGTGCTAATCCAACCAACATTGGCACAGAACAGTTGAACATCGACCTAGCCCATGTTTGCATGGTGGAGTTGACCGAGGCTGTTGATAGCAACATGGTTGATCCAGTTGCTGAAGGAGAAGATCGAGATTTGGAAGGGGTTTACCCAAAACCTGGGGAAACTCTTGTCGAGTTCTTGTCCAAAAGTCAAGAATGTGACAAAGAGGTCATGTTGTGCCCTAGATGCAGTGTTGTTTTTGACAAAGTTGTTGCCAAGCTGTATCGAGATTCTGAAATGAAGAAGAATTTCCAGCAGAGGGTCACTGTGTTAAGAAGGTTGGTGTACCTAAAGAAAAATGCTTTCCAAGGACCAAAATCTGAAACTATGCAAGCTCCTCAGGGCCATTGGGCCAGAAAGGACAAAACATATGTCCCTAATGCTGGAGCACCTAAAGACAAGTAGGTTAGGCCGAAGTATCGAAAACCTTTGCCAAAGCAGAAATGACAAGTGGTCGAGATTGGTCGAGGTTCATATTTTCTGAACAATTCCCAAGTGTCGAGAAACTACTCCTATGGTTCAAGAAACTATTTTGGGAAAACTCAAATGACCAGGACCCAATGGAGGCGTTTCCTAAGGAAGAAGAAAGTTGTTGCTGAGGCTGCAAAGGCTAATCAGCATTGGAAAGATCTCCTAGGCCCAAGTATGAAGGTTGTTGAGTCGAGAGATTCAAAACCAATGGAGATTGAAGTTAAGGAGTTTGGCAATGAAGGCGGACAGAAAGGGAAAGAGGTATGGGAAGATGATGAAGAGATGCTTGCTGAAGATTTTGACTTAGAGGATGATCTCGACATAATCTGTGTGGTTTCTATTTTGCCTATTGAATTCGACCAAGTTTCTGAGGTAACTGATGACGAGAAGAACTATTGTGTCGAAGAAGAGGCTGATGATAACTCAAGATGTCATTATGTGATGACAAAGGGTGGCATCGAAGAAGAGCGAGCAATCTTTCCAAAGCCTACTGACCTGATGAAGAAGCATCTCAAGCCGTTATTCTTATGGGCCAGGGTCGAAGCAAAAGGCATTAACAAGGTGTTGGTGCATAGTGGAGCTGCTGTCAATTCATGATGAAGAAGTTGGGAAAAACTGAGGCAGATCTGACCCCACACAATATGATGCAATCTGACTATGAAGGTAAGACTAATGGTTCACTTGGTGCTATTATGCTTGAGATTACTGTAGGAACTGTGAAGCGCCACACACTCTTCATAATGGTGCCGTCAAAGGCCAACTACAACTTACTCTTGGGTCGAGAATGGATTCATGGAGTGGGAGCAGTGCCTTCAACTTTGCACCAAAGGATCTCAATCTGGAGAGAAGATGGAATTATAGAGAATGTGGAAGCTGATCAGAGTTACTTCATGGCCGAAACTGAACATGTCGATAAGAAGAACTTTGAGAAGAAGTTGGCGACAATTGGCCCTTATGACTCTGGGGCCAATGAGTTTCTCGACGAGAATGTCAATTACACGGTAAAGCTCGACCCATATTTTGGTTTCACTTTAAAACCAATACTTCGAAGTTGTTGATGCCACAAAGGAGTGGCAAGATGTTGATCATGATAATTGAATCGAGCCTAGCTTGAATTACGGCCTACGCAGCCGAAAACCGAATATAAACGGCCTTAGAGGCAAAAAACATGGCGAGAAATGAGACATTTGCCAAAGGGAGTAATAAAAATGAAATGGCCAGTGTCCCTACCTTGCCCGTAAAAAACAATGAAGATAAGGAGACAGTGGCCAACTTAGACAACGAGTGCAGTGTAGATGTCGAATTTGAGCTGAAGGATTTGAGCGAAGATGCTACTGGATCAGAAGAGCCAAGATTGGATTGTATCTACGATGATGACCCTTTAGGATTTGAGAAACCAGTGGCAGAATTTGTGGACAAAATGGAGGCTCAAGACCCTTTGGAGGAAGTGGATTTGGGTGATGGCTCCAAGAAAAGGCCAACTTACATAAGTTCGCTCATCGACCCAAAACTCAAACAAGAAATGATAAATCTGCTACAAGAGTACAAAGACTGTTTTTCTTGGGATTACGACGAAATTCCTGGTTTAAGTCAAGATTTGGTGAAATTAAAGCTGCCAATTCAACAGGACAAAAGCATGTTAAGCAAACTCCAATGAGATTTGCTCTTGATGTGGTGTTCAAGATTAGAGAAGAAATTGAAAGGCTTCTTCGTTGCAAGTTCATCAGAACGACCTGGTATGTTGAATGGTTATCTAATATTGTCCCTGTGATTAAAAAGAATGGCAAAATGAGAGTCTGCATTGATTTTAGAGACTTGAATGTTGCCACTCCAAAGGATGAATACCCCGTGCCCATTGCTGAAATACTAGTTGATTCAGCAACTGGCCATGAGTATTTAAGCCTGTTAGATGGTTGTTTTTAATATAACCAAATTTTTATTGCAGAGGATGATGTGTCGAAAATTGCTTTTCGATGTCCTGGTGCCTTGGGGACATATGAATGGGTGGTGATGCCTTTTGGTTTGAAAAATGTTGGACCAACTTACCAGAGGGTAATGAACACCATTTTCCATGACTTCATTGCAACTTTTATGCAAGTCTATATCGACGATATTGGCGTAAAATCTCCGTCAAGATTAGATCATTTAGACCATCTTCGACAATCCTTTGATAGGATTAGAAAGTATGGTCTAAAGATGTATCCAATCAAGTGTGCTTTCGGCGTGGTTGCAAGTGATTTCCTGGGATTTGAAGTGCACAAGAAGGGGATCGAAATCAACAAGAACAAGGCAAAAGCTATTTTCGACACCAAGCCACCAACCAGCAAACAGCAGTTGCAGTCTCTCCTGGGCAAGATAAACTTCTTAAGAAGATTCATATGCAATCTAAGCGGCAAGATTAAGGTATTTTCTCCCCTTTTGCGTCTAGAAAATGAAGAAGAGTTTGTTTGGTAGGATGAGCATCAACAGGCTTTCAACGATCTCAAGAAATATTTGGCGAATCCGCCAGTAATGAGCCCACCTATGAAAGGCAGGCCAATGAAGTTGTATATTTCTACATCCGATGAGACAATTGGGAGCATGCTAGCTCAAGAGGATGAAAGTGGCAACGAAAAAGCCATATTTTACCTGAGTCGAATTTTGAACAATGCAGAAACGAGATATAGTGCCTTCGAAAAACTGTTCTTATGCTTGTACTTTTCTTGTTTAAAGCCAGTTGATGTAATGGTTTTTTCAATTTTCGATATATTAAAGCATATGTTGTCGAAACCAATTCTGCATAGTCGCGTAGGTAAATGGGCATTGGCCATAACAAAATATTCATTATTTTATATCCCTTTAAAGGCTATAAAGGGGCAAGTGATTGCAGATTTCTTGGTAGAGCACACTATGCCAAAAGAGATTATAACATTTGTAGGGTTGCAACCTTGGAAGTTGTATTTTGATGGATCCTGTTGGTACATGTTGCCTTGCATTTTGTCAAAACAACTGATTGTCGAAGCAGATGCCGTGGCATCTAACCTCGTGAAGCTAGGGCATCAGTCCTTAGCTAGAGTTTCTGTTGGGGGTCCTCTGAAGATTTACAGAAGATATGTTTTTGAGTTACTTGAGGAGCAAGTAGCTTTTCCACAAGGGTCTTAATTATGGGTTGTTATTTGTTGAAACAATCTTTGTTAAAAGATTGGTTTCTATCTTTACTTGTGCAATAAGTAAACCGAATCTATCAGGATTGCGTTTTGATTTGTTGTTGCTGCAATCTGTTACTTCAGCCCATGCTAACCCTAGAGCCCATGCTACCGCTGCTGAAGTCTATAAAAGGATGAAGACCTAAAACATGAAGACGACCGAAGCAAAAAGAGAGAGATCGAGTGTTTTAGGATTTGTTATTGTGCTTTGTCCTTTGTTAGTTATGAATCCTCTTTGCTCACTGATTCTATAAAGCAAAGAAGGGTTCTGTGTTGTTTGATTGCGTTCAAACTCTGATTGTTCATTGTGTTCACCAATCACTATGGCAGTGATTGAGAGAAAGTGAGAGGGGCTCTCATACTTAGGTTGAGATTCTAAGTAGAAATACACTGGGTAGATTAGGAAGTGAACTATGAATTGAGTTGTTCATGAGTGTCTGTAATTCCTGAATCTTGAGATAGTGGATTTCCTTTCTTTGGGTGCAAACCCTCCAGACGTAGGTGAAAGTTTTTCACTGAACTGGGTTAACAATTACTGTGTGTTATTGTTTCTGTTGTTAAGTTCTGTTTTACTGTTAAGCAATTGTCAAACCTCTTGTCCCAGCATCGTGCAGGACAATCGTATCAGAGGGAACCTGAATTACAATTGGCATCAGAGCAGGCACCCTGTTCTGGTTGGGTGAGCTCCAGGGAGTCTGATTCAAGTTCTCATGGATAACAAGGAGGGAGGATCAGTCAATAGGCCACCCATTCTGGATGGTACTAACTATAACTACTGGAAGGTTCGCATGAAAGCCTTTCTCAAGTCAATTGACAACAAGACTTGGAAAGCTATTGTCAAGGGTTGGAAGCACCCTACGAAGTCCCAGATTGAAGGCACCTCTACCACTGTTGTGGAGAAACCTGAAGAGGAATGGACCAGTGTTGAAGATGAAGCTGCTCTTGGAAATTCAAAGGCTCTAAATGCTATCTTTAATGGAGTTGACAAGAATATGTTTAGGCTGATCAATACGTGTACTGTGGCAAAGGATGCTTGGGAAATCTTGAAAACTGCACATGAAGGAACTACTCGAGTGAGGATGTCAAGGCTTCAGATGCTTACTACTCAATTTGAAAATTTGATGATGACTGAAGAGGAAACTATTTCAGAATTCCACATGCGTGTCTGTGACTTGTCTAATGCTTCATTTGCTTTGGGAGAACCTATGTCAGATGAGAAGCTTGTAAGGAAGATCTTGAGATCTCTTCCTCAGAAGTTTGCTATGAAAGTCATTGCAATTGAGGAGGCTCAAGACATTGAGAACATGAAGGTTGATGAACTTATTGGCTCTTTGCAAACATTTGAGTTGAAACTGAGTGGTGGAAAATCTGAGAAGAAGAATAAGAGTATTGCTTTTGTGTCTAACACTGATGAAGGTGATGATGAAGACTGTGAGGGTGAAAACCTTTCTGAGGCTCTGGCTATGCTAGCAAAAAAATTCAACAGAGCTTTGAGGAAGATTGACAAAAGAACCAGACCTAATGTCCAGGACATGAAGTTCGATAACAAACCCAAGTTTTCAAATTCACAGAGGAAGACCAAGGAAGAAGAAAGACCTGTTCAGAACAAAGGAGTGCAATGTCATGAATGTGAAGGATATGGTCACATCAGGTCTGAATGTGCCACTTATCTAAAGAAGCAAAAGAAAGGTATGATGGTAACTTGGTCAGATGAAGACACTGAAGATGAGGAGGAGATATCTGCAAACAAAGTCAATGCTTTCTCTGGAACTATCTGTGAGTCTGAGATAAGTGATGAGGACATCTCTGATGAGGAATTGGCTGAAACTTACAAGCTGCTACACAACAAGTGGGAAGAAGCATGCAAACTTGTAAGAGAAAAGCAAAGTGAGATAGAACAACTTGTTTCTCAGAATGAAAGGTTGAAAGAGCTCAGCACTAAGCTGAAGGAAGATATGGAGGAATGGCAAAGTAAGTTTAATAATGCTGATGTTATGGAAAAGGCTAACCTAATATTGATTAATGCAGGACTTCAAGAGGAAGTGACAACTCTGAGAAGAAAACTTGAAGCCACTCATAAATCTGTTAGAATGTTAAACAATGGTTCTGATATGCTTGATGAAATTCTGAAAGAAACGAGCAAGCAAGGAGGGAGTTTGAAGGGAATTGGATTTGACTATAGAACAACAAACAAAGAAAATCAAAAGGTTCAAAGAAATTTGTGTCTGCTGCAAAACAAACTGAATTCAAGAAGCCCAGAAATTATCAGTTGCCAGATCCATTGCCTCGACATGTACCTCAGCATGTGAAACCCCGGCTTAAGCTTGACAAAACTGTACCTTGGAAGTGTCACTACTGTGGTAAGAATGGTCATATAAAGCCCTACTGTTACAGGTTATATGGTTATCCTCAGATGCACGATAAAAAGCCTATTCAGATGAGGAAGCAATGGAAGCCCAAGGGTGAAGTCAGATGTCAGGTAGCATGCACGTCCTTCAGAGCATCATCAAAGAAAGATTGGTATTTTGATAGTGGCTGCTCAAAGCACATGACAGGAAACAAGAGCTTCTTGCAAGACATCAGAAGTCACTCCACCAACTATGTTACTTTTGGAGATGGAGCTAAAGGAAAGATCAAGGGAGTAGGAAAGCTTGTTAGCACAGAATCTCCTAACTTGAACAATGTGTTACTTGTAAATGGTTTAACTGCCAACCTAATCAGCATAAGTCAACTGTGTGATCAAGGGTATGATGTGAAGTTCAATAAGATAGAATGTGTTGTGACCACTGATGATGAGAGAGTTGTGATGAGAGGAGTCAGATCAAAAGACAACTGTTATATGTGGACATCAGAAGAAAAAGCTCATGTTTCTAGATGTTTGTTAACTAAAGAAGATGAGGTGAATGTATGGCATCAAAGACTAGGACATCTCAACTACAGGAGCATGCAAAAGATTATTGCTGATGAAGCAATAAGGGGATTGTCCAATTTGAGATTGGGAGAAGGAAAACTATGTGGAGAATGTCAGATTGGTAAGCAAACCAAGGTGCCACACAAGATGCTCCAGCATCAGACCACGACAAAGGTTCTGGAATTGCTTCACATGGATCTCATGGGTCCCATGCAGGTTGAAAGCTTGGGAGGAAAAAGGTATGTGTTTGTCTGTGTAGATGGTTTTTCAAGGTATACATGGGTTGAATTTATGAGATAAAAATCAGAGACTTTTGAAATATTCAAGAATCTATGTTTGAGACTTCAGAATGAGAAGGACTGTGTGATTGTAAGAATCAGAAGTGATCATGGAAGGGAGTTTGAGAATTCAAAATTCTTGGAGTTATGTGGAACAGAAGGTATTAGCCATGAATTTTCTGCCCCTATCACTCCCCAGCATAATGGAATTGTTGAAAGAAAAAATAGAACTCTCCAGGAATCAGCTAGAGTAATGTTACATGCTAAGAAGATTCCACACCAGTTCTGGGCTGAAGCTATGAGTACTGCATGTTACATACATAACAGAGTCACCATCAGGGCAGGGACATCCTCTACACAGTAAGAGCTATGGAAAGGTAGAAAGCCGTCTGTAAAATACTTTCACATATTTGGAAGTAAATGTTATATCCTTGCAGATCGTGATCCTAAGAGGAAGCTTGATCCTAGAAGTGATGAAGGAATTTTCATGGGGTATTCTATGAACAGCAAAGCTTATTGAGTTTTTAACTCTCGCACAAGGACCATGATGGAATCTGTGAATGTGACTGTGGACGATGAACCAAGCAAGAAGGAAGAAGCAAATTTGAATGAAGATAATGATGGTGCAGATGGTCCAGCCGATGCTCCAACAACTGCCCCCGACAATGAATCAAAGACAAGTGCTGATGAAAAAGAAGACAAAGATATCCCATCAAATAAAGCTCCATCAATTAGGGTTCAGAAGAATCATCCTAGAGAAAACATCATTGGTAATCTTCAAGAAGGAGTGACTACCAGATCTAGAAGTCTTATTGCTCATGGTTGTTTCATCTCTAAGATAGAACCCAAGAATGTCAATGAAGCTCTCACTGATGAATACTGGATAAATGCTATGCAAGAGGAGCTTGAGCAGTTCAGGAGAAATGAAGTATGGGAGTTAGTGCCTAGACCTGAAGAAGTAAACATCATTGGCACTAAGTAGATCTTCAAGAACAAATCAGATGAAACTGGAACAGTCACAAGGAATAAAGCAAGGCTAGTTGCTCAAGGATATACTCAGATAGAAGGAGTTGATTTTGATGAGACCTTTGCTCCAGTAGCTAGACTGGAATCTATAAGACTTTTGTTAGGTGTTGCTTGTCTCTTGAAGTTCAGACTTTATCAGATGGATGTGAAGAGTTCTTTTCTGAATGGCTATTTGAGTGAAGAAGTTTATGTTAAACAACCTAAAGGATTTACAGATCCACATCATCCAGATCATGTGTACAAGTTGAAGAAAGCCTTGTATGGCTTGAAGCAAGCACCTAGGGCTTGGTATGAAAGGTTAACTGAATTCCTTGTAAGCAATGGTTACAGTAAGGGTGGAATTGATAAAACTCTGTTTGTGAAGAATGACAAAGGTAAGCTCATGATAGCACAGATTTATGTGGATGACATTGTTTTTGGAGGAATGTCGAACTCAATAGTGGAGCATTTCGTCCGAAAAATGAAATCTGAATTTGAGATGAGCTTAGTTGGTGAATTGAATTATTTTCTAGGGCTACAAGTCAAGCAAATGGAGGATTCTATGTTCATATCACAGAGTAAGTATGCTAAAGGCTTAGTCAAAAAGTTTGGTCTTGAAAAGGCTGGTCACAAAAGAACTCCTGCTGCTACACACATCAAACTGTCCAAGGATGAGCAAGGAGAAGATGTTGATCAAAGTCTCTATAGAAGCATGATTGGAAGCTTGTTGTATCTTACTGCTAGCAGACCAGATATCACCTTTGCAGTTGGTGTATGTGCAAGATATCAAGCAGCTCCTAAGGCTAGTCATCTGCTACAGGTCAAGAGAATTATCAAGTACATCAATGGCACAAGTGACTATGGTATTCTCTATACTCATGATACAAATTCTTCTTTAGTTGGATTCTGTGATGCAGATTGGGCAGGAAGTGCAGATGATAGAAAAAGCACATCTGGTGGATGTTTCTTCCTAGGGAATAATTTGATTTCATGGTTTAGCAAGAAGCAGAATTGTGTCTCATTGTCTACAACTGAAGCAGAATATATTGCAGCAGGAAGTAGTTGTACACAACTCATGTGGATGAAGCAAATGCTGAAGGAGTATGATGTTGAACAGGATGTCATGACATTGTACTGCGATAATCTCAGTGCAATTAATATTTCTAAGAATCCCATACAGCATAGCAGGACCAAGCATATTGACATTAGACATCATTTTATTAGAGACTTGGTGGAGGATAAAATTGTCAATTTGGATCATGTTACAACTGACAAGCAATTGGCTGATATTTTCACAAAACCCCTTGATGCAATCACTTTTGAAAAATTATGAGGAAGTCTAGGGATTTTTCTTTTTGATGCATAGCAATTAGCGTGCCCCAATGTGTTAACGGCTAGTTTATTCTTGGACATCATTAACTGCCGTTGTGACATCAACAGGGAAAAGGTTGCCTTATGGTTCACTCATCCTATAACTACCTCCAACGGGCAAATTGTGTTCTCTCAACCGCTTGTACATCTATCTTCTTCAAGACTGATTCTCTCTCGTTTGCAATTTTTCTTCATTGTTCTGTGCTCTGTTTGCGTTTCATCTCATTACATCATGTCTCAAAGTTCAGGAAAGAATGACTCTGTCAAGGCAAAGATTGAAAGAACTTCTAAAGGAGTAAAATGCATGGGTTTGAAGAGTGGTTCTTCCCAACCATCTACTGTGTCAAAGACAGCTCCTAGGAAGCCGAAGACAAGATACCCAGCAAGAAAAACCTACATGTCCAAGGCTCAAAACAAAGAACTCTCCAATGTTCCTCTTTGTGAGGATGTTACTGATGAAGAGGAAATCGATGCTGAAGACTCTCCTGTGAAATCGCTTCCTGATGTTGTGCCTGATGTTGAGACATCTGGGTCTAAGGAGATTTCTGCCAAAGAAAAATCTGGAAAGGATTCCACCTCTCGTGAAGATTCAGGCGATACTACCCAACCTGATATCTCTGCATCATCCTCTTCAAAGGATGTTGATCCAAAGAATGGCAATTCTGAGGATACCAATTCTGCAGAACCAAGCCAGGCTCCAGCCCCTGTTCAGGACATCTCTGATGATGATTCTGATGATGAGCCCCTGGTTAAATCCATTCCTGATAGCATTGCTGCCAGGATGAAAAGAAAAAGAAGGGTCTCTACTCCAGAAGCCACTCCCTCTCCACCAAAGAGATCCAAGTCATCTCCTGTAACCTACAAATCTAGACAAGCAAGTGTGAAGGATAAGGGAAAGCAGAAGGCTGTCAAGACTCCAAGTGAGAAGAGGAAAAAGAAAATTCCAGTTGATGTTGAAGACTCTGAGTCAGATGCTGAAGCCAATGTCCAGGACATTCGACCCTCTGAGAAAAAGAAGTTTTCTGGTAAGCGTATTCCTCAAAATGTTCCTGCTGTTCCTATTGATAGAGTATCTTTTCATTTGGAAGAGAATGTTCAGAAGTGGAAGTTTGTTTGCAAGAGGAGAATGACCAAGGAAAGGGAAGTTGGTCCTGATGTTCTTGAGTGTAAGGATGTTATTGCTCTTATTGAGAAGGCTGGTCTGATGAAGACAATTCATAATGTTGGAAAGTGCTATGAGAAGCTTGTGAGAGAGTTCTTGGTGAATCTCTCTGTGGATGTTGGTCTTCCTAATAGTGATGAATTCAGGAAAGTGTTTGTGAGGGCTGAATGTGTTGAGTTCTCACCTGCTGTGATCAATCAAGCACTTGGAAGGAGTAATATTGAGTTTGCTGATGAAGAAGTGTCTATGGATGATGTTGCCAAGGAACTTACTGCTGGTTATGTGAAGAAGTGGCCCAGCAAGAAGCTGTTGTCCACTGGAAATCTTACTGTGAAGTATGCAATCCTTAAGAGGATTGGTGCTGTGAATTGGGTTCCTACCCAACATACCTCTGGTGTTTCTGCAACTCTTGCCAAATTGATCTATAGGATTGGCAAGTCTATTGCTTTTGATTTTGGAACGTTTGTGTTTGAGCAGACATTGAAGCATGCTGACACTTGTGCTGTGAAGCTGCCTATTTCATTTCCATCACTTCTTACTGAAATCATTCTCAAGCAACATCCTCAGATTCTTAGGGCTGATGAAGTGGTTATGTCTTGTGGAGTTCCAATCACTTTGGATCAACGTTTGTTTATGGAGCCACATGTCCTAGACATTGCCATGCCAACCAGCAGAACATCTGCTCCTTCTGTGACTGAATCTGGCACTAAGGCCATAATTGCTGAATTACTGGAAGTCTCCAAGGTCTTGCAGGAGACAATCAGGGTGAGCACTGCCAGGAAGCTCAAAGTTGATGCTTTGCTACTCAAGCTACAAGAAGAAGAACGTCACGGTGGTGAGCAAAGTGGTGCTGCTACAGCTGCTCAGAATGAGAGCAATGAAGAGGAGGAAGGATCTGAAGAGATTGCAGAAGAGTCTGGGGAGGAGTCCAGTTCTGAAGACTAGTTTGCTATGTTCTTTTGCTATTTTCTTTTGGTTTTTGATGTCTTCGTGCACCCTTTGCAAATTTGTGCTAAAAAGGGGGAGTAGTTTGAAGAAGTTTGTTTGAAGATTCTATCTGCTCTATCTGCTCTATTGTCTGTAGTATTTTGTGCTACTGCTATGAAGACCTATGATCCCACTGTGAAATTGCTTCTGCACAGCCTATGTGTGTTTTGCTAGTGTTAGCTTTGGTCTGTTTAATTTGAAGACAAGTTCAAGACAATGGCTATGTTTGTCTCAAATGGCATTTTCTGGTGTTGAGTGGATAACTTATGTGCTGCTAGCTTCTGATAGTAGTATTTCTGATACGTTGATGTTCAAGCTGATCTATTTTGGTGTCATCATATGCTAAGGCCTGGTTGTACTTCTGGTTGTGTGTTTGTGCTGCTACGTGTTTTAATCCAACTATGCCTTTTGAAGTATGGTAGTTGGTTGTGTAGATGCATCAGTTGAGGGGGAGCTCTGACTAAGGGGGAGAATTGATTCTCTAATTTTCTATCTTTTTATCCTCTCTGGGTTATGTGTTGTTTTAGACAAAATTTGACAAAGGGGGAGATTGTTGGTACATGTTGCCTTGCATTTTGTCAAAACAACTTATTGTCGAAGCAGATGCCGTGGCATCTGACCTAGTGAAGCTAGGGCATCAGTCCTTAGATAGAGTTTTTGTTGTGGGCCCTCTGAAGATTTACAGAAGATATGTTTTTGAGTTACTTGAAGAGCAAGTAGCTTTTCCACAAGGGTCTTAATTATGGGTTGTTATTTGTTGAAACAATCTTTGTTAAAAGATTGGTTTCTATCTTTACTTGTGCAATAAGTAAACCGAATCTATCAAGATTGCGTTTTGATTTGTTGTTGCTGCAATCTGTTACTTCAGCCCATGCTAACCATAGAGCCGATGCTACCGCTGCTGAAGTCTTTAAAAGGATGAAGACCTAAAACATGAAGACGACCGAAGCAAAAAAGAGAGAGATCGAGTGTTTTAGGATTTGTTATTGTGCTTTGTCCTTTGTTAGTTGTGAATCCTCTTTGCTCACTGATTCTATATAGCAAAGAAGGGTTATGTGTTGTTTGATTGCGTTCAAACTCTGATTGTTCATTGTGTTCACCAATCACTGTGGCAGTGATTGAGAGAAAGTGAGAGGGGCTCTCATACTTAGGTTGAGATTCTAAGTAGAAATACACTGGGTAGATTAGGAAGTGAACTATGAACTGAGTTGTTCATGAGTGTCTGTAATTCCTGAATCTTGAGATAGTGGATTTCCTTTCTTTGGGTGGAAACCCTCCAGACGTAGGTGAAAGTTTTTCACTGAACTGGGTTAACAATTACTGTGTGTTATTGTTTCTGTTGTTAAGTTCTGTTTTAGTGTTAAGCGATTGTTAAACCTCTTGTCCCAGCATCGTGCAGGACAATCGTATCAGAGGGAACCTGAATTACAGATCCTGACACCAAAAAGGGACTGGGATAGGGATATTTATTATGTCCCCACAAGGAACACCCACAAAGTTTAAATTTCGTATCAAAGAAAAATGCTCAAATAATGAAGCTGAGTACGAAGCCTTAATCTTAGGATTAGAGATCTTGTTGGCTTTAGGGGCCAAATGGGTCATTGTAAAAGGCGACTCCAAGTTAGTCGTAAAATAAATGACTAAAGAATACAAGTGTGTGAGTGAAAATTTGATGAGATATTTCGTCAAAGCATCAAGCCTATTGGCAAAATTCGACGAAGTCGAATTAAGACATGTGCCAAGGATTGATAATCAAGAAGCCAATGACGTGGCCCAACTAGCTTATGGATACAAAGTGTCCAAAGAAAAGTTAAAAGAGCTAGTCAAGATCAAAGGCAAATTGAGGCCAGAGGAGTTAGAGGTTTTAACCATCGACGATATGGCCCCAAATGATTGGAGATTTCCTTTAGTCGAATACCTGCAGAATCCATCAAGCAATGTGGAAAGGAAAATCAAATATAGGGCCCTAAGCTATGTCATCATTGGTAACGAGCTATTCAAAAAGAATGCAGATGGAACTTTGTTGAAATGCCTAATTGAAAGGGATGCATACATAGCTATTTTAGCAGTACATGATGGCTTGTGTGGCGCCCACCAAGCAAGAGTGAAAATGAAGTGGATGCTTTTCCGACATGGAATATATTGGCCCACTATCACGAAAGATTGCATAGAGTATATCTATGCAGGAATTCAACATGTGCCAGCCAGTGAGTTGCATTCTATCGTTAAACCTTGGCCATTCAGAGGATGAACTTTGGATTTGATTGGTGAAATTAAACCATCTTCATCCAGGCAACACAAATACATAATAGTGGCCATCAATTACTTCACTGAGTGGGTGGAGGTTATCCCATTTCAAAATGTCACCCAAGAAATAGTAATTGACTTCATACAAAATCACATTGTATATCGATTTGGCCTCCCTGAGTCACTAACAACTGACCAGGGGACGGTGTTTGTGGGTCGAAAAGTGGTGACTTTTGCAGAATCTTGGGGTATAAAGTTTTTTACTTCAACTCCCTACTATGCCCAAGCGAATGGCCAAGTAGAAGCAGCCAACAAAACTTTGATTAGTTTGATAAAGAAACAAGTTGGTCACAAACCTAAGTTGGCATGAAATTCTAAGCCCAGTGCTTTGGGCTTATAGGAATTCTCATAAAGAAGCCACTGGAACAACGCCATTTCGACTAACATATGGTCAAGAGGCAGTGTTGCCTGCTGAGGTTCATTTACAATCTTACAGAATTCAAAGGCAAGAAGAAATTCTCAGTGAAGACTACATGAATATGATGCTTGATGAATTGGTGGATCTCGACGAAGAAAGGCTTTTGGCATTGGACGCGTTAATCCGACAGAAAGAGCGTATCGCGAAAGCTTATAACAAAAAGGTTAGAGTTAAATCATTTGTTGTAGGTGATTACGTTTGGAAAGTTATATTGCCAATGGATAAAAGAGATAAACACCTTGGAAAATGGGCTCCTAGTTGGGAAGGACCTTTTAAAGTCGAGAAAGTGTTTTCCAATAATGCTTATTCAATTAAAGACGTAGGAAGCAATGGTCAAATTTTATCGATAAATGGTAAGTACCTTTAGCGGTATAAACCTACATTATGCGAGAAAAGAATAGCAAATGATTAGAATAACAGCATCGAAAACGCCAATTGCATTAAAATGGCAAAATAAGAGTTGTTACATTAATAGGCCCAAAATTGCCATTAAAGTCATTCCATATTTAAAAGAGCCAACACTTGGCTAATGGTAAAGTAAACAAAGATTCAAAGCCTTTGGTCTTCAAGACTTCAAATTGGCTCTGGTGGTCTGAGATCCTAGCTTCCAGCTTAGCTTTCTTGCCATTGCTTTCCTTGAGTTCTTGCTTGAGAGCCAAAGCGTTCTGGATGGCTATGCCTGTAGACGAAATAAGAGTCTTCAATTTGTCTTCAACTTCAGGAAAAGACTTTTGCAAGGCAACTTTGCGTTTCTCGAGCCTCGCAATTTCAGCTACAACCTAGTCAAGCTCATCTTGTTGAGTTTTCTTTTGAGCGTACAAAGCCGATAAATCGACCTGAGAAGCTTCCACTTGAACTTTGTAGGCCGAAATCTGCTGCGTTTTAGCTTCCTTGGCATCGTCGATCATTTTCACCTGGCCATGCATCGAGAGAAGATCGACCAAAACCTCTTGGAGGTTCTCAACACTTTGCTTTTGGCCTTTAGATAAACGCTGGCCAATGATGAGATGCAAGTAAATAACACAAGAAAGGGGAGTTTGAATTGTGTTCTTATAAATAACTTTTTAAAACTTAGGTTTGTGAAAAGAATATTAGTTCTTAAAAACTGTTTCACTACACCAAAAAAGGCCTTTAACAGCGGTTAAAAATGACCTTTTACAGCGGTTTTCAGCAGTCCAGAACCGCTGTAGATCTCGCCGCTGTAAAAGATCCCTTAATTACAGCGGTTCTTTTACTAAAACCGCTGTAAATACGAGACTACAATAGCGGTACTCCAGAATAACCGTTGTAGTTGAGTAATCTTTTACAACGGTTTCTTAACGCCAACCGCTGTAATTGGGTCCTCCATTTTTGTTTTTTTTATTGCCCCTGAATTACCCCACCTGTTCAGTCAAATAATCAACATTTTCTAAACACAACATATCAACATTCAGCCATTAAATCAACATTTTCTAAACTTCAATATATATATAATGACTACCAACTATATCACGAGGCAAAGGGTACTTAGCAGCTACTATACCAAAGAACATAGACACATGAGTAAAATTACTAGAGTTGACGATGTAAAGGCAAAATAAAAATAAAAAACAGAGACACATGAATAATATGCCAGTGCAACAGTTCTGCAAAAAATGTCTTTTTACACGAAAGCGCTACAATTATCATGTATGGGACTATAACCCAAATATTTTAGAAACATTCACATAGTTCATTCCTCTAAAGCGCTAAGGCCCATCTCTTGTACCAAAATAAGCTGATTGCAAGCTCAAAGGGTAGATTTAGTCCAGAATAACTCCCAAAAGGCTAAAACATATTAAGTGGCAGTAAAGTCTTGCATTGATGGAACATCTACAAGTTACTAGGGTCACACTGTGTCATCGCGTCTGACATCGTATTTCAAACAGAATTCAAAGATATTCTTAAAAAATGACATTAACAAATTCTATGAGAACTTACAAGTCAAGCACCAACTTTATCTCTTAAGAAAGCTGCATCACCTTACCGCTCTTCTTTTATGGCTCTCTGAAAGATTGCAAAATATACATATCTATTTAAAATATATACAAGATTGTGAAAAATAAGAGTACAAAAATTCAAAGTAGTATAAAAACAGTTTTCAACAATCATACTTTTATGGCTTAAAAGCATTTTTTGCCCCTGATGTTTCATGTTTGTGTAACTGACACCCCCCATCTATTTTTTTCATGTTTGTACCCTCAATGTTATTGAAAAGTGTAACACTAAACCAGTTGAGCTACATAAATAATTATTATATTTAGCAACACAATTTTATTTATATCATTTATACTCCTGTACACCTATACCCAGATCTTCTTCCCACCAAGCTTTTTATCTTCAATACTCTGTCCAAAATCCAAATCATATGAAAAATAAAAAAAAAATTCCCACAAAATCATAAAATCATTAAGTTCAAACGAGAAAAATTCAAGGAAATCCCTGAAACAATCTGTTGGCAACATAAAAGTTGCATTCTACAGTTTTAGGTCCAAGATCAATACAAAAACGGAATATCAAAAAACGATTCTAACACTTTTCCCTCTAGAATTTAAGCTCGTGAGGCTTCATGCTAGACTTCAAGGAGAACCTGGAACCTAGGTAAGCCTTCAGGTCTGGAACACTCTCGATGGCGTAATTTAACAATGGTACCAGCCAGTAATTTAACCTGAGAGTGAAGCCAAAATTAATTACAAAACTCAAAAGGGATTGATTTTGAACAGCTAGCGGATACAGTGAAGAACCAAGGAACAACCTCAGACACTCCTTGAGCTCTTGAAGTGATCCTCCAACGCTCCATCAATTTGTGCTTCTCTTCTCAGATCTGGAAACAAAATCCAGAAATCGAACTCATAAACAAACCCAGAGATCTAATTTTTCTGCAAAATCAAACCTTCTCAAACAGCCACCGCAACCCAACCTCACTTCATCCCTACCGCAAACCTTCTCAAACAGCCACCCACACCCAACCTCACTTCATCCCTACCGCAACCCACAACCGCAAATCGACCCCCACCCCCATATCGGAAACCTAATCCACAGCCTCACCGTCGCGCCACTCTGCTCCACCGCCATCACCCAACCCCCACCACCGACTGGTGGCCACCACCGCATCCCACCCCACCCCCACCCCAAAAACCAGAAACCCACCCACCTCCAACCACCACCGCAACCCACCCCACCCCCTTCCCAGAAACCCAATCGGTAACCACTCAAAGGGAGTTTTACCATAAATTGGGGGTGAAAGATGAAGAGAAGGAGAGAGAGAGAGAGAGAGAGAGAGAGGGGGAAGGATGATCTGAGATCTTTGCACATCGCAACTTGGATCTTCACACTCACGGGCTTGATTATGGGTTGCTTCAGGTATTTGTGAAAAGGAAAGGGAGAGAAGAAATTTGCACATCCCACTTAGGCTCCTATCGTTTACTTTGGTTATGTCTGTTGCCAGAATGTGAGGTTTGGAGCTTTGGTTAGCAGTGGGAAGAAGATCTGGGTATAGGTTTAGAGGAGGGTAAATGATATAAATAAAATTGTGTTGCTAAATATAACAATTATTTATGTAGCTCAACTGGTTTAGTGTTGGTTTTGCCATGTCCAGAGCTACCTGAAACATCAGGGGCAACAAATGCTTTTAAGCCTACTTTTATCTCCTTTCCACTCATAAGAGGTGCTAATTAATGAGACTTCTCCCCTAATTTTTTTTGCGCGGTCACTACCCCTTCCCTTTTCTCTTCTGCTTTCCCTTTTTCTTTTTTGTTGTCCCTCCTCCTTCCCGATAGCCTTCTGTGTTCTCCCATACGACGATGCGTTCTTGGCGGTGACGACGCTCTGGCCCTTTCCCCTGTCTCGTTTGAGTGCTTGGTGTTAGGGGTTCTTCAGATCGACGTTGTGTCCTTCTTGCTCCTCCTTTCATCGATCTCTCTACCACCCTGTTTGCTCATCTACTCGGCGCTGTTCTGATCAGATGGTGGATTACTGGCTTCTCCTTGTTTTCAACAAGGAAGGATTTATGTTGCTGTCTCCACAAATGACAATGGAGTTAAAATTTTAGCAAATCCAGAAGGAATTAGGCTTCTCCAGACAGTGGAAAGTCGTAAATTTGATGCTTCCAGAGCTGCTTCTGCAAATGTTGTGAAGGCAGCTAGTTGGTCGGGTTTTATTGGGTTTTTCTCAGAGCTGTCTTGGAGGGTTTTGGGTGGGTGTGGTTTGAGGTTTTCATGTCTAGTTGTGGGTGGGATGCATGTTCGCGTTGGTGTTTGAGGCTCGTTTTGCGTTCTGTTGACGTCCGTGGTCGTGTTTGGGTTCCCGTTTTGATCGATCTGGTCGTCGTTTCTTCTCCCTTGTTAGAGGCAGCAGTTGGGTTGGTTCCCTTTATCTTTGTTTTTATTTCTGAAAGTAGTTTTTGTTTTCCATTTCTTGTTGGCACCTACAACATGATCTCAAATTGTTTTGCACAATGTGTTCGGAAGTATAGAAGAAAAGTACTAAAACAAGGATTTTGAGGCGGATTTTGAAAATTTGTAATACACAGCTTTGGACTAGTGCAGAGGGGTGATTTTGTGAGACAAGCATATATATATTTCAGATTTTTAAAGGATTCAAGATTGATTCTATCATGCTAGACTTTGTGATAAAGAGCAACAACATTGATGAATGGAGAGGAGTTTGAAGCATCTTGTTTCTCTTCCAACAACAGGATTTGTCATTTCTTGAAAGTTCATGTGAAGTACAAATGTTGGGAATTTCACTATCTTAGTTGTGCTTGGTTTGGTGTTGCCAGTGGGTTTTTAAAGGTTTTGGGAAGTTTATGGTGCAGTGTTTGGGTTTATGCTAGCTTTTGTTGGCTTGGTAACTTTACCCATGTTGAGAGGGGTTGTTTCTCACCATTATCTATATATATATATTTCTCTTTAAAAAAAAATATGAAAAAGTTTCTATGTGTATGTAGTTAAAATATATCAGGGGCATGTGAATATGTGATGATGTAAAGTTTGCAAGGATTGCATGCATGCAGGTTCCTTGAAACGAGAACTGTACGCATATGCCCTCCAAAATATGTGGTGCCAAGCAAAATCCATCTATGATAAATTTCCAGATATGGTACGTATTCCCTTGACTTCAAGCGGAGATACGGCTCTTCATGTTCCGGTGACCGCAAACAACACTGATTTTGTGAAAAAGCTTGTTAACTATGAACACGTGACCCCAAAAGACCTGGAAATACCAAACGCAGAGGGGAGCATGTAAGGCCCAAGTTTTTTAAGCTTATGCTAAGTGAATAAACTTCTTATTCACGATTAGGGTTGATGTAATGTGAAGGGAAACCTGAACGAAAGTTTATTAAATGAAATATATTTATGAAGGAGAAAGTTCAGGAAAAGTTCAAGGATTGCATTATGATCGATAAAAGTTATAGCACGATCGTTACACGCTTAAACCTAGGTCAGAAACCCTAGTATATAGCTAATTTTCACTTTTAGGCACGCTGGCAGTTAATTCCAAAAATCTTCAGAGAAATGTTAGAACTTCTCTTTTTCCATATATCACCATCATTTCGAGGCGAAACTCTAGGATCTACGAACGTCCGATTCCAATCATCGGAAGTTTGCCGAGAACGAAACCTTGGTTTTTCAAAACCCTAGAATTTCTCGACAATGAAGACTTTTTCTATCCAGAGCTTCAAATGAATATTCTACACGCGTACACCCATTTCTCTTGATGATTTCAATCTTTCTTCAGAAGGAAGTTTTCTATTCCGACATTCGATGCAAAAAGCAACTTATCGGGTAAAATAGTTTTATACCGACTATGCTTTAGTTGCCAAAAATACAAAGAGACCTCATTTTAGTTTTGGAATTCTTTCGCCAAAACATATCTATTAATTCACGGAGAATGACGCCGGAAAAATCAGATTCGCGAAACTTTCATTTTCCCGCGAATTTCCAACCTTTATATATAGCAAAGAAAGGAAGAAAAACTCAAATTTTCCTCCATTTTCTTCATCAAGGCCGCGAGTTCTACAAGGGAGGGAGAAGAGAAGATTTTCTTCATCGTTTGCTTGATCGTCGATCAATCAGTTGCTACTTCAAGGCTTCGAGGTATAGTCGCTAATCCTTACCTCTGATCGCTTTTTCCATAGCTTTTCTGTAGAGTTTTCTGAGCGGATAGTTTATGGGTTTTTGCAAAACTATCCTGAATCTTTCATTTCTGATTCTAAACCTCTTCTTTATGTGCCCAAGATCACTTCTGCCGGATTAGATTTTCCGTTATGTCGCCGGAATTCCGTCGGAATCAATTTTAGCCTAAAATACCCATTTTTGGAGTTTTTGGAGTAAAGCTTCAACCTTTAGGCTGAAAACTATCGCCTTAGCTTAGTGCTAGTAGGATTAGTTGTCATAAACGCCGTTGGTGACGTCCCTGCAAAATTTGGTTTTTGGGATTTCAGTTTTGAAATTTCTAAGTTAAAAATCATGACCAAAATACCCCTGCGACAGTTTTTGATCCGATAATTTTTCCGAGTTTAGAATACCCTTAGTTACGGCTAATGAAAGCATAGGAACCAAGTTTGATCGAAGAAAAATCGAGTCCTCTAATTACCTAAAGTGGCCGAACCTATTAAGGGGGGAGGAGGAAATTTCCTTTTCCGAAAACTTGTCCTTTCGCGCTAGATTATCGTACCTTAGAGTATAGATTACTTCGAGTAACCTTAGTAAGTATCGATAGCTTAGTTTTCGATAGATTCTGATAGTATTTCTGTGGTTTTGCTCTAAAGGTGATTTTGAGGAATTTCCAGCCGAGCAAGGCTTTGATTGTGAAGGAGCTTTAGGAGATAACTCTGGAGAACCTACAGGTGAGGGCTTCTCACTGAATCTCTAGTTAATGCTTAGGGTCGATGCTTTCGACATTGTTTACTGTTTATGCACTGGATTGTGTGTGATTGGAAAATGTTTTCTGAGGCTTCGGCTGACAATGTAGATGATGCATCTACTGAATGTTTTTGAGATTGACTTACATGCTATGTGCTATGTGGGTAATCTAGGATGTGTGGTGCATGCCTTATATGCTAAGTGCTATGTGGTTATCGCTTAATATGTTGATATATGACATGTTGACTGATTGTGCTGAGTTATTTATGCTTATGCACTGGAATCTGAGTTTCTGAATGGTGAGAATAGCGGGCAGGTCATGCCGATTTTATTTTGAGAGTTTTGAGAAAGTTTGATAGGACGAATGAGATTCGGGCCTTGTTATGATGTGTATGGATCGAGACATTCTCTGGAGTCATTTGGGGATTAGGAGATCCCGAGAACTGATAGGATTTGCGATAAGACTAAAAGGATACTATTTTGTAAAGAAAACTCATAAGACATTAAACAACCTCTAAATCTTTAAGTAATGATAACAAACTCGAAAGGAAGCTTCGGTTGCAAATCTTAGTTTTGGAAAACGAGAAGTGTCGTCGGATCCGAGTGTTGAGAAAATTGAGAGGTGTTGAGTATGTGTTGTTGTTGTGCTGTTGGAGCAGCGGTTGTTGTTGTGCTGTTGGAGCAGCTATGTTGTTGGGCTATCCTGGGGATAAGTCCGGGAAACCGTTAGTTTCCGAGAGTGTGATACTCTGTGCTCGTTGAGCAGTGGTGACCATCGGATTGAGATGAGTCGGATGATTTGGAGATCATCGTGGATTATGTGTTGTCGTGAAGAAGTGTCTTTTGTCGCAGAATCGACTTTACCTTAGGGTAAGCTTTTAGAGACTTTAATTTACCTAGAACACGTGGCGACGTGTCGAGTGAGATTCGGAGACGTTGTTTGTCTAATCATCCTGCATTCATGCAACATTAATGAGGTATTAACACAGGACGTACTCTGGACCTCGTCGGATTCCAAAATGGTCATAAGACCCGGATTTCCGTGAAAGAGCGTCTGTAGACGTCTCTTGTAGCAGACCGAAATGGCAGACCTACGGGTTACGGCTGATCTGACTACCGCTGTCGTTGGAGTAAGAGGCACGCGGGCCGAAATGGTCCCACCGTGGCTGGTGCTAGGGCTGATCCGTTGATGTTCATCCGTTCCGGATTGCATATTGGTTGACTGGGTTAACCTGCATACATATCATGCAACATGCATACTAATTTAGTTGTTGAGTGTGATTGGTAATTGTTAAACCTATTTGGAACATGCTATCTGCTATTATTGCGTTTATGTTATTATGGAACATGCAACCCTAGGAATAATATCCCTAGCTATAAGCCTAAGTGGCTATTCTATTATCTGTATCTATCGATGTTATTATTTACATAATTCTTTGGAGTTGACCCTCGCGTCTTCTGTGTGTGCTTTGGCGGACAAACGCCCTTTGTCAGATGTCCACGACGGTCTAGATCATGATGGTTCACCCTTCGGGGGGAACTAGAGTTGAGATGCTGGAACAGGAGCGCATCGCGGTAGCGAGAGGAGGACGGATGGTGTACTTAGACTAGGTCGTTCTGAATTCAGATTCGGGCGACGATCAGTCTTGTCTTAGTTATTATCAAAAAAAAAAAAATATTCACGTTTTTCCGCATTAAGTTTATTTTGGTTACTAAAGTGACGCCACCGAAATCAGGGTGTTACAGAGCACAGCATTTTGCATTGCTACAGTTCAAGGAAGTGCTAAATTTTTACAAATTATGACTAAAAAGAATGAAAATTTGCCACTAATCCCTAGGCACGATGAGATGCTTCCAGTTCACTTTGCTGCTTTAACTTGCTACCACAGAATTGTGCAAGATTTATCCTCTGAGGATCTCCTTCAGAAAATGGATTTCAAGGATATTAAACGACTCTTTTTCATGGCCATTAATAGCAATATGTACGGTAAGATCTACGAAATACATGATTCTCTAAAGTCTGTTTTCGTTCCCCTCATTGTCCATTTTTTGTTAAAATATATATGATCGATATCTGTAAATTTTGTCATCATATTTGTAATTTGCATCCTCTCAATCCAATCATCCTTAATCTTTCTCAATCCATAATTTGATACTAGTGTTAATTTTAAATCCATAGGTCCACAAAATTTGGCATTTAAATAATTGGCTCGGATCATAAGGTAGAATTTAAACTATGAATTTTTAATTATCCGTTGGATTTAAAATCAATGGTTTACATTTTAGATTGAGCGAAATTTGGATTGAGAGGATCCAAATTCATATTTATGTATTTCAGATAAGTAAAAATGTGCTTTCTTTAATGAAGTAAATATGTGTTTAAAAACTATAAAAAAATGTGTTTAGAAAAAGAAATTACTTTAAATATTTTGCAGTTAAACAAAAATGTGTTAAATTGTAACACCCCGATTTCGGTGGCGTCACTTTAGTAACCAAACGTAAACTTAATGCGGAAAAACGTGAATATTTTTTTTTCGATAATAACTAAGACAAGACTGAATTAAATAAAACCCAACAATAACAATAATCAGAACTAATATACAATATATAAACAGCCCCCGCTGTAGTAGTAACCTCGTCACGAGTAAACCTCCAGTGACGGAAAGAAAAGTGTAACGCCCGAAGGCAAAAGGTACAATCCACAAGAAAGGTCAAGTGTCCGCAACACCATCCCTCAAAACTGAGAATAAGCTGGCCCATCGGCCTGAAGCAAGACCTCCTAAGTCCAACCAACTCTCTGTGATTCTCGTAAAGAACCACACAAAAAGCTATAGGTGGGAAACTACCCTGTCCCAAAAGAAAACAAATGATGTTCAGAGCTAAGACTCTACTCCTACACTAATCCCATCTCGAGGAGCTCACACCAGCACTAAAACCTACATGCTAGCATGATCGTCGCCCGGATCTGAATCCAGAACGACCTAGTCTATGTACACCATCCGTCCTCCTCTCGCTACCGCGACGCGCTCCTGTTCCAGCATCCCAACCTAGTTCCCCCCGAAGGGTGAACCATCATGAACTAGCCCGCCAAAGACATCTGACAATGGGCGTTTGTCCGCCAAAGCACACACAGAAGACGCGAGGGTCAACTCCAAAGAATTATGTAAATAATAGCACCAATAGATATAAATAAGATAATAGCCACTTAGGCTTATAACTAGGGATAACATCCTAGGGTTGCATATTTCCACAAAGAATATAACGACTGTAAATCACAGTTAACATGCATCAAGTAGAACTAACAAGTATCAAACACACTCATTAACTATGTCAGTATGCATGTTGCATGAAATGATATGCAGGTTAACCTAGTCAACCAATATGCAATCCGGAACGGATGGACATCAACGGATCAGCCCTTCACCAGCCACGGTGGTGCCATTTCGGCCCGCGTGCCTCTTACACCACACAAAGGTAGTCAGATCAGCCTTAACCCGTAGGTCTGCCATTTCGGTCTGCTACAAGAGACGTTTACAAACGCTCTTTCACGGAAATCCGGGTCTTATGACCATTTTGGAATCCGACGAGGTCCAGAGTACGTCCTGTGTTAATACCCCATTAATGTTGCATGAATGCAGGATGATTAGTCAACCAACGTCTCCGATCTCACTCGACACGTCGCCACGTGTTCTAGGTAAATTAAAGTTTCTAAAAGCTTACCCTAAGGTAAAGTCGATTCTGCGACAAAATACAATAATCATAAAATGAGTGCAACCACTCACGATGACTCTTCGGGTCATCAATACTCTCACGAAGTCTCACGCTTCAGTGAAGTTTCATGCTCTCACAAGGTCTCACGCCTCAGTGGAGTTCCATGCTTTCCACATGGTCTCACGCCTCAGTGGAGTATCCCGCATTCACAAGGTCTCACGCCTCAGTGAAGCTTCATGCTGTTCACGAGGTCTCACGCCTCAGTGAAGATCCATGCTTTCCACAAGGTCTCACGCCTCAGTGGAGTATCACGCATTCACAAGGTCTCACGCCTCAGTGAAGCTTCTCGGCTCATCCCTTGGATGGCTAAACAAACTGCTCCCAGAGCGAATGAGTATCAACATACTCAGAACTCACAATCTTTCTCAACCCTTGGATCCGACGACACTTCTCGCTTTCCACAACTAAGATTCAATCCTCAACTTGCACTCGAGATTGTTATCATTATTTAAAGGTTTAGAGGTTGTTTAATGTCTTATGAATTTTCCTTATAAAATAATATCCTTTTAGTCTTATCGCAAATCTTATGAGTCTTCAACATCCACCAAAATCCCAATTAACTCCCCGAGAATGTCTCGATCCATCATAACCATAACAAGGCCCGAACTCCGTTCGTCCCGTCAAACTTTCTCAAACTCTCAAATAAAAATCGGCATGACCTGCCCGCTATTCTCACGATTCAGAATCTCAGTTTCTAGCGCAAAGCATATTTAAATCATCACAATCAACAACATGTCATATATCCATAAATCTCATCATAAACACTTAACACTTAGCGTATAAAGCATGCACCACACATCCTAGATTACCCACATAGCACATAGCATGTAAGTCAATCTCAAAAACATTCAGTAGATGAATCATCTACATTGTCAGCCGAAGCCTCAGAAAACATTTTCCAATCACACACAATTCCAGTGCATAAACAGTAAACAATGTCGAAACATCGACCCTAAGCATTAACTAGAGATTCAGTGAGAAGCCCTCACCTGCAGATTCTCCAGGATTATCTTCTAACTCTTCCTCACAAGCAAAGCGTTGCTCCTCAGGAAATTCCTCAAAAGTTCCTTTAAAGCAAAGTCACAGAAATACTATCAGAATCTATCGAGAACTAAGCTATCGATACTTACTAAGGTTACACGAAGCAATCTATACTCTAAGGTACGATAATCTAGCGCGAAAGACAAGTTTTCGGAAAAGGAAATTTTCCTCCTCCCCCTTAATAGGGCTCGGCCACTTTAGGTAATTATGGGGCTCGATTTTTCTTCGATCAAACTTGGTTCCTATGCTTTCATAAGCCGTAACTAAGGGTATTCTGAACTCGGAAAAATTATCGAATCAAAAACTGTCGCAGGGGTATTTTGGTCATGATTTTTAACTTAGGATTTTCAAAACTGAAATCCCAAAAATAAAATTTTGCAGGGACGTCACCAACGACGTTTATGACAACTAATCCTACTAGCACTAAGCTAAGGCGATAGTTTTCAGCCTAAAGGTTGAAGCTTTACACCAAAAACTCCAAAAATGGGTATTTTAGGTTCAAATTGATTCCGGCGGAATTCCGGCGACATAACGGAAAATCTAATCCGGCAGAAGTGATCTTGGGCACATATAGAAGAGGTTTTGAATCAGAAATGAAAGATTCAGGATAGTTTTGCAAAAACCCATAAACTATCAGCTCAGAAAACTCTACAGAAAAGCTATGGAAAAAGCGATCAGAGGTAAGGATTAGCGACTATACCTCGAAACCTTGAAGTAGCAACTGATTGATCGACGATCAAGCAAGAAATGAAGAAAATCTCTCCTCCTCCTCTCCTATGCAAACTCGCGGCCTTGAATGGGTTTTTGGGTGAGTTTTGTGATTTTTTTCTCATTTCTTGGCTATATATAGAGGTTGGCAAAACGCGGTAAAATGAAAGTTTCGCGAATCTGATTTTTCCGGCGTCATTCTCCGTGAATTAATAGATATGTTTTGGCGAAAGAATTCCAAAACTAAAATGAGGTCTCTTTGTATTTTTGGCAACTAAAGCATAGTCGGTATAAAACTATTTTACCCGATAAGTTGCTTTTTGCATCGGATGTCGGAATGGAAAACTTCCTTCGGAAGAAAGATTGAAATCATCAAGAGAAATAGGTGTACGCGTGTAGAATATTCATTTGAAGCTCTGAATAGAAAAAGTCTTCATCGTCGAGAAATTCTAGGGTTTTGAAATACCAGGGATTCGGTTTCGGCAAACTTCCGATGATTGGAATCGGACGTTCGTAGATCCTAGAGTTTCGCCTCGAAACGATTGTGATATGTGGAAAAAGAGAAGTTCTAACATTTCTCTGAAGATTTTTGGAATTAACTGCCATCGTGCCTAAAAGTGAAAATTAGCTATATACTAGGGTTTCTGACCTAGGTTTAAGCGTAAAACGATCGTGCTATAACTTTTATCGATCATAATGCAATCCTTGAACTTTTCCTGAACTTTCTCCTTCATAAATATATTTCATTTAATAAACTTTCGTTCAGGTTTCCCTTCACATTACATCAACCCTAATCGTGAATAGGAAGTTTATTCACTTAGCATAAGCTTAAAAACTTGGGCCTTACATAAATATTCCCCGAATGATAGCTCAAGTGGTAAGAGCTGGGGACATATGGGTTGGGGAAGGGAAGGTCCAGGGAATCGATCCCTTGAGGGTGCAGTTAATTTATCTTTCCGATGTACACAAAAAATGAGTTAAATATTATTTTACAAGATTACTCATTTTGAAACTACACCTTTATATCAAATTTATTATCTTTTTTTTAAAAAAAATAGTTTATTTTTAAGGCAGAATATTATTTTATTTCAAATTAAAGTGCATTAGAGTAATTTTATTCCTGAAAATGATTTTACTTTATTCAACTTAAACAATATATATTTTTAATTTTTACTTTTACCCTTAATTCCTGAACACAATTCATTTTTTAAAAATTTAATTATATCAAACTTTATTTTATTAACACTGAAACAAATTGACAATAGAACTATGAGTTCCTCAGTTTCACCTTGAGTTTAAAATGTTTTATATACACATCGTTCAATCTCAGTCACATTTTGCATATGTCAGATGTAGCAACCAAATTAGTTACGAAATATCCAGGATCTTTAAGCATTGCAAGTGATGATGAAGGGAATCTAACAGCTTTGCATATGCTGGCGCGAAAGCCTCCAGAAAAATCTTGTTAGTTCTTCAAACTTCTATTTTATACATTTCTTCTCTAAACCTATATATTAATTACACTTGTTGCAAGACAAGCAAGAGAACATCCAGAACGGAAAAGCTTTTTGGTACCAAAACGATATGCACAAAGTAAGGACAGCCGTTTGATTTTTTAAACCAATTCGATCATGTATATTTATTAATTCCATACTTTTTCTCCAAGCATGGCTTATCAGCATTCTTACATTTCTTCTAACTATCCTTCATGATGTGTAGCAATATTGCTCCAACAAGAAAGAAGGTTCACCATGGAAATTACTTAAAATTATCTGGGCACAAGTTAGAGAATTGGAATACAAGAAGAGATTGAAGTTGATAACTGAACCTTCAATAGTACTGTTTGATGCAGTAAAATCATCAAATGTTGATGTTGTGAAATGGCTTCTTTACATGAACCGTGAACTATTGACAATAAAGGACCCTAAAAATGGACAGAATCTACTGCACTTTGTTGTTTCACATGGACGTGATCTGTTGTGCTTTATACTTAAGATGAGAACCGTGAACCTTATAGTACGAGCAGTGGACAATGACCGTAACAATATTCTACACTTTGCTGCATGTCAACTAAAAGAAGCATCATCAAGTTTGAGAACTCGCTCTAAAATAAGGCACGACTGGCTATGGTTAAAGGTAAACTTCCTTATTTTTATTAAACTATTATTCTTATGGGAGTGAATCACCATTTTGGTCCCTGAGATTGTAAGCGTCGGTCATAGTAGTCCCTGGATTTCATTAATGGTGAAAAAAATCCCTGAGTTTGTCTCCGTCGGTCATAGTAGTCCCTAACCACGTTGGGCCGTTAGTCCTTGGGACGGAAAAGTGACATGTCACTTTAATTGACACCTTGGCTTGCCCCCGTGTCGTGCCACGTGTCATAAGTTACTTTCCCCCCAAAAATCTTTATTTCACAATGGTCCCTGATGACGTGGCACCTCCCCATTGGACCAATATGTGGGCAAATTAGTCCCTGCCAACCTATGATCATAATACGTTGGAGAGTAGAGAGAGCGAGTGTCAGACCATCTTCTTCTTCCTTACCCATTGCAGAGAGAAAAGCTTCAACCTTTGAGAGGATTAGGTTGAAAAACACTGGTTCCCGAGCGGCGGTGAAGTTGGGTGTGTTCGTTGTTGTTGTCTGGTGAAGGACGACGGCCGACGGTGACGAGTTCCACGGTGTGTCTTCATCGTTCTTCACGACGTAAAGGTAGGTTTTTGCTTTAAGTTTCATCGTTATTTTCGTCTTCTATTTCTTGGTTTTGTATGTGTGAGTGTTCGAATGGATGTTAGGTTGGTGTTTGTGTAGTGAGATTTTGGGTCTGGTTGTTGGATTTTATTTGGGGTTGGGGTTTATGATGATACATGCTATTATGGGAAAATGAAGAAAAGTTTTGTTTTTTCTATTTGTGTTCTAACCCGCCGTGCTTTGTTGAGTTGATTTGTGGTAGTTTTGATGTTTTGATGTTATGTGAAAAACCCCAAATTTTGTACTGAGAAAACCGAAAAAAATTTCATGATATTACTTCTAATTTTGTGTGTTATGCAATGCAGATGATTAATCGCAGGATGACTCTGATTTTACACCATGGTGGAAAACTAGTGACAAATGCTGAGCCTGATGGTGTTGGTGTGTTGTATGATGGAGGTGAAATGTGTGTGTGGGAAGACATTGATGTGGATACATTCAATGTATTTACGCTGGAAGCTGATGACCCGAGATTTAAGGCTATTTTCCTAGTTTATTAGCATGCATTTTACTATAATATTTAAGATATTTTAGTCATTTTATGACACTTTAGGCTTATTTCATGCATTTTAATATTTTTATTTAGTTTTAGTATTTTTCTACATTTTATATTATTTTTCTAGATTTTATTAGGATTTAAATTAGCTTTATATTCTATTTAATTATTATTAGGATTTATTTACTTTAATTTAGGATTAGATAATTTTATTTTAAGGTGTTATCTTATTTTTATCTTTTATCTATTTTTATTTGCTTTATTTTAGGAGAAGATAGAGAAAATTCAGAATTAAAATAGAATTATGGAGGCTGGAGTCATGCGATGTGCAAGTGCACGAGCTTACCATGTACCTGCGCTGGGATCGTGACACGTGTCAGTGGCTGGAAGAAAATGCACCAGATGTACGCGGGTGCACCGTGTTACGGTGTGCCTGACTACGCCAGATCATTTTCTGCATCAGATTGGACAAAAAACGCACAGAACACGAAAATCACTTTAAATTCCGTATTTAACCTATTTTTTGGGATCCTTTTCATCTTTCTTTTCTCCTAAACCAAATAAAAAACCTTTGGGAGACTTGGAGGCAATTTCTTGGTGGAGAGGAAGGCTAGGCCCTTGAGGGCCGGTGTCAGGGCCATGGATGAGGTGACAGCTTCTCCGGATGTCCATGAATCCGTTCTATTTGGGTTTTGTTTTTCTCTTTACCTATTTTTGTGTTGACTCTCTTTTAGTATTTGGGATGACTTAATTTGATTTTCTCTCTTATTCAATATACTTTTATGCAATTATAAGTATGGATTTTCATTATTTGGTGTTTCTCTCTATGATTAATGCTTCAATTGGTTAATTGGTGTTCTAAAGAGTTTATATTAATTCATAAATAGATTGGGAAATTGATATGGGTTAATGTAGGCTTAGTTCATAAAGGGGAAAAATTCCTATGTCTTAGGTTATTAATTCTCTTTGCGCGTTCATGTATCTTTTGCCAATATGATGATTTTTAGGATTTGCATGACAATTGAAAAGTTGGTGTGAGTTTAGTTAATGAGAGAAACCACTCTTGCATCAGTCATCTTAAGAAAGACATGTCTTAGGTAGGGTTGAGGTTTTCTAGGTGACAATAGGAGACATTAACTCTTAGGTATGAATATCATGAGTTGGAAAAGAGGTCTAAACCGAGTGACTAGTCGGGATACTCACCTCTCTAGGATATGATTATCTAGTAGGAACTATTGGAATTTCTTGAGTGACAGTCAGAGATTCTATCCGCTAGGACATGAACTTCTTAGGTTAGGAACAGAGCTTGGGAATGTCTTATCGAGTAGGTATGTGCTATAATGCTCCTTTTATGATCACTAGGACTTAAGGAATTAAGGCTAGGTTCTTAATGGGTAGATTCACTTAGCTAAGAAATTAGTGGGTGAATAGCTCTTATCGGCATCTTAAATGTTAATTTCATCTTATAAGAGTATATTGGTTGATAATAAGTAGTAAATCAAGTGAACTCATTTTCCAAATACACTTTCTTCTTTGTTTGCCTCCGTGAAACTTCTTTTATCGCTTTAAATATATTTTCTCTGTTATTTACATAAAATCACATTTTACTTGTTAAATCGATCATCCAACATCTAGCTAGTGAGATTAATACATAGCAACACAATCCCTGTGGAGACGACAAAACCCGATACTATACTACGATTGAGTCTTGAAAAGGATTTGATAGTAGTTAGTGGAGGAAAACCTCTTCATTAAATATCCTTTCATCAAATTGGCGCCGTTGCCGGGGATTGTGCTTCCGCTTCTATTAGTTAAGCTAGTCGGGTGTTGTTTAGAACATTATCATAGTATGCATTTTTTTATGTTATGCTTCTTATATGTCAATTCAATTGATTTGTTCTTGTGCTGAATGCTTGTTGTGGCCTGATCAACTATAACATGATATGAGGTTTGGAATTCTGTGAACCTGACTTAGAATGAATTAGCTAGTGGATTTAATGAGAATTAAGTTCATTAGTCATGAATTGATGATTTGATGCATATGATTTTGAGTCATAGTCTCTCATTAAATTATTTGAGTTATGTTGTGGTGTTTTAATTTGTGTGCTCGTTTTTGCAAGGACTAAGTGATTTTACAGGAATTAATCTGAGTTAGAGGGCCCAACTGACCATGTCCTGGTGCTTTCAAGTTTGCACCCAATTTGAGTACAGGGAGTTTTTCTGAACCACTCATCTCTCATTTAATTTCATGATCATGCATTTAGCATTAGTTATTTAGATTGCACACACTAGTATGCACATGCCTTGGATTCTTGGTATTCACACTTTTGTGCTTGAATATTGCTTGTTGTTATTTTTAATATATGTTCTGAGTTTGATGCTAGTTGTTATAATAAAATGAGCTTGATGTGTGGGTGTGAGTGAAACTTGTGGAACATGTGGAGAGTTAGGTGATAGAGACTTGAGTGAGTTTTGGGAAAGTGCAGTAAGGTTATTAAGATGCCAGGTTAGTGGGAATAATGCATAAAAGATGTAGTTTTCCTTTTAATCTTTATATTGGGTCTACACTCTTTTTGGCTGTGAGGTTACAAAAGGGGCACACATGTGAAAGTAAAGATAAAGTGCTAAAGATGCAAAAAAATGGGAAAGGATGTGAGTAAGGGAATGGGAAGTATTTGCACCACTGAGCATACCCCCAATCATATTCTGACCTTGTTAAATAAAAGAAAAGAATTTCGCCCTGAGTTGGTAATAACTGTGAAGGGTTGGGAAAAAGCTAAATTGAAAAGGAAAGAAAACATGTGTGTGCTCATAATAAACTAAAATTGTTGGCCATCATTAGTGGATTCTCAATATAGGGTTGGGGAAATAGGAATAAAATGTGAAACCCCGCATCTTGGTATTTTCTATAATTTTTATTTGCACTGACTAAAGGTTACTCAGTTTTTAAAACTTGAATCTTTGCATGAACTATTTTGTGGAATTCATCTCATGTATCTTTTGTGAAAGTATGTTACTAGCATTTTACTTTGAATTGCTTTCTTGAGCTTGAGGACAAGCAACCTTAAGTTTACGCTTGAGGACAAGCTGCCGTTGAGTATAGGGGTATGATGACCCGGGATTTAAGGCTATTTTCCTAGTTTATTAGCATGCATTTTACTATAATATTTAAGATATTTTAGTCATTTTATGACACTTTAGGCTTATTTCATGCATTTTAATATTTTTATTTAGTTTTAGTATTTTTCTACATTTTATATTATTTTTCTAGATTTTATTAGGATTTAAATTAGCTTTATATTCTATTTAATTATTATTAGGATTTATTTACTTTAATTTAGGATTAGATAATTTTATTTTAAGGTGTTATCTTATTTTTATCCTTTATCTATTTTTATTTGCTTTGTTTTAGGAGAAGATAGAGAAAATTCGGAATTAAAATAGAATTATGGAGGCTGGAGTCATGCGATGTGCAAGTGCACGAGCTTACCATGCACCTGCGCTGGGATCGTGACACGTGTCAGTGGCTGGAAGAAAATGCACCAGATGTACGCGGGTGCATCGTGTTACGGTGTGCCTGACTACGCCAGATCATTTTCTGCATCAGATTGGACAAAAAACGCACATAACACGAAAATCACTATAAATTCCGTTTTTAACCTATTTTTTGGGATCCTTTTCATCTTTCTTTTCTCCTAAACTAAATAAAAAACCTTTGGGAGAGTTGGAGGCAATTTCTTGGTGGAGAGGAAGGCTAGGCCCTTGAGGGCCGGTGTCAGGGCCATGGATGAGGTGACAGCTTCTCCGGATGTCCATGACTCCGTTCTATTTGGGTTTTGCTTTTCTCTTTACCTATTTTATTGTTTTGACTCTCTTTTGGTATTTGGAATGACTTATTTGATTTTCTTTCTTGTTCAATATACTTTTATGCAATTATAATTATGAGTTTTCATTATTTGGTGTTTCTCTCTATGTTTAATGCTTCAATTGGTTAATTGGTAATTTAAAGAGTTTATATTAATTCATAAATAGATTGAGAAATTGATATGAGTTAATGTAGCTTAGTTCATAGAAAGGGGAAAAATTCCTATGTCTTAGGTTATTGATTCTCTTTGCGCGTTCATGTATCTTTTGCCAATATGATGTTTTTTAGGATTTGCATGACAATTGAGAAGTTGGTGTGAATTTAGTTAATGAGAGAAACCACCCTTGCATCAGTCATCTTAAGAAAGGCATGTCTTAGGTAGGGTTGAGGTTTCCTAGGTGACAATAGGAGACATTAACTCTTAGGTATGAATATCATGAGTTGGGAAAGAGATCTATACCGAGTGACAAGTCGGGACACTCACCTCTCTAGGATAAGATTATCTAGTAGGAATTGTTAGGATTTCTTGAGTGACAGTCAGAGATTCTATCCACTAGGACATGAACTTCTCAGGTTAGGAACAGAGCTTGGGAATGTCTTATCGAGTTGGTATGTGCTATAATGCTCCTTTTATGATCACTAGGGCTTAAGGAATTAAGGCTAGGTTCTTAATTGGTAGATTCACTTAGCTAAGAAATTAGTAGGTGAATAACTCTTATCGGCATCTTAAATGTTAACTTCATCTTATAAAAGTATATTGGTTGAGAATAAGTTGTAAATCGAGTGAATCATTTTCCAAATACGCCATCTTCTTTGTTTACCTCCGTGAACTTCTTTTATCGCTTTATTTATCGTTCTCCTTAATTTAAATCGAAATAAAACACATCACTTTTAAACTGTTCAAACAATGTCTAGCTAGTGAGATTAATACGTAGCAACACAATCCCTGTGGAGATGGCAAAACCCCATACTATACTACGATTGAGTCTTAAATGGGATTTGATAGTAGTTAGTGGAGGAAAACTTCTTCATTAAATATCCTTTCATCAGAAGCATTAGCCAAAGAACACTACTACCACAGCTTTAGCAAAATATGGTTTCGGAATCATGGAGCTGAAGAAGGGATAATGGATCTCATTAAGGTTGAAGTGGATGATTCTATAAGAGACATGTTCATAGTTGCTAGGAAGAACAACTGGGAGATAGAAGTCTACTTTGAGCATATTATGAATCATGAGCCATTTATTGTGCATGGACCTCCTGATCCAGTGGTGCCTAGTGAAGATGATGATGATGTGGAGATCATACCAAATGCTGAAAATGTTGTAGAACCAGAGGGAAGCAAAGTAGCTGATATTGCAAGCAGAGTTCCTGATCCAGTGGTGGCTTGTGATGATGATGATGATGATGTGGAGATCATACCAAATGCTGAAAATGATCAAAGCATGCATGTGGATAGTAATGAAGACAATGAGGACAATGTTGAGCTGATGATGAGTGAACAAATGTTGGCTGATATAGATGCATGTGTTGACAGATTTATGGAAAGGGATGATACTGCTAATGGGAAGGGGAAGAAGGGAAGCACAGAGGAGAAGGGGAAGAAGGCAAGCAAAGATGAAAAGGGGAAGAAGCTGATATGTAAATAAGTAACACAAGAAAGGGGGGGTTTGAATTGTGTTCTTAAAAATTACTTGTTAAAACTTTAGTTTATGAAAAGAAGATAAGTTCTTAAGAAAATTGTTCTGGTGACTTTTCAAAAACTGTTTAGTGCAGCGGAAGTAAGTAAAAAAAGCAGAACGATCAGCACACAGGAATTTATACTGGTTCACCCTAAACGATTGGGCTACGTCCAGTACTTGGCCACCACCAAGATTTTCACTAGCAAGTATCAAGGACTTCTCCAATACAAGTATTAGACAGGACTTCTCCAAGTATTATCACGGACTTCTCCAAGTATTGTACAGGACTCCTCCTAGTATTATCACGGACTTCTCCAAGTATTGTACAGGACTCCTCCTACAATCAACAAGATTGTTTGGCTCTACAGGAAATCTCTTCTCAAAAGAGTTGGTGTAGACAATTTATGGCACTGGAACTCTCAAGTGTTTTGGGTTCTGAAAAGACGTTGGACCACACAAGAGTTCAGAATCTAAGAGAGAAGTAAGAGAAGAGGTTTGACTCTTTTAAGGTTTGGTATTCTCTCTCGATTTAGCAGAGGTATGAGATCGGATTTGACTCTTAGGAAATCTGCTGTGAGCTTTTAATGCTTTGAAGAATGTTTTGATTAACTGCTCTGAGTTCTTTCTTTTCTTGCAATAAATTTCTCTTCTTCTATTCTTCAATCTTCAGATATGTCCTTTATATATGATCTTGCTAGTTGTGTAGCCGTTGAGACACAAAATCTGGCCGTTGTTTGTAGCCGTTGTGAGTGTCATCTAACCATTGATTCAAATCTCCGGTTGGTAGCTTCATTAAATGCATGCTGCTGTTCAAAACTATCCTTTAGCCAAAAAGGTGTACTTTGTCAGCTAGTAGGTGGTGATAGCTTTGGGCTACTTTGCAGAAGAGAGACATTTTGGAAAAGTGATGTTGACGTGTTGTCCTTTTTCCTCTTCATTGGTCATTGAGACTTCTCTCTTCAAAGATAAATCAGTTTGCACGTGACCAGATTAGTTTCCTTCTGACTGGAGCATGGGGCAAATAGTTGAGATACAATTTTGACTTTCCCGCTCAAAGACTTCTTCTGAAATTCTGAGGTATGACGTGGCATAGAACGATACAGAATAAGTGTCTTCCTTGTTTACTGGACGATGCGGTCATATCTTGCGTAAACTTCTTTTTCCTTATAAGGCTTAGACATATTCGTTGAAGCATGCGACCTTATAATATATATTTCCTGAAAAATGTCATTAACATCTGGAATTAGATTTTAGTATAGAAAGGTATTTATAAAAATTGTTAGGATCAAAATAAGATTGAAACACGTTGTAACACGTTTGAACTTAACAATCTCCCCCTTTTTGATAATGACAATTTTTATTGAAAAGGATAATGATCAAGAGTAAAAAGAATTTATGCTCCCCCTAAATTGGGTAATATAAAAGTAAAAAAAAACTTATTCAAATCATATTACTCCCCCTGAGTTGTATAAAACTTTGGTGTTAGGTTAAGGAAACAATATTGAACTTGATCTTAAACTTTTCTATAATTCCTAATTCCTATTTTCTCCCCCTTTGGCATTATTAAAAAGAAAGGGAAAAGAATTTAGTAGAAAGGTATAATATGCATAGTAAACATGGCAAACGTTAGTTATAAAACGATAAGCATGATGGAACGATAAAATATGCATAACCAGTGAATAATTGTCTGAAAACATAAAAGTAAAAGCGAATTGTTCAGGATAGAGAGTTGGCCATTAGCCAAAGCGTGTCAGCAGCTGATCGATTTTCTGAGCAAGAGTCATGAACTGCTGGTTGATGTGGTCACGGTGGTCTTCAAAGTCTTCTCTGGTGACAAATTGAGTCGCCATGACTTGAGCACTTGAGCTTCCACCTTCAGTCTTGAAATCAGCTTGAAGTCCCTCAGATTCATCTTCTTCTTTTCCATCAGCAGAACTGTTCAGTTGTGACTCTGTATCATCTGCCTCTTCAAGCATCTTCCCCTTTCCTTTGTCAGTGTTGGCTTTCTCAGAATGAGAAACAACTTCAGGAATGTGAGTGGGTAGGAGTACAAACACCCAAGTTCCAAATATCAGTGAGAGCGCGGAGGTCCGATTTATGAGAGAATATGGCAGAGTACCAACATATCCCTCAAAGACACTCAATTTCCAGAACTCTGGATCAGGAACTTTGCAAGCTTGAAGTTGGAACAAGTAGTTGTCACCCTTTTGTCGTTTCCATGTGGCGGAGAGCTGATTGCTTGAAGACTTGTCAATCTTTCTTGCCAGAAGGTTCAGGTAGCTTTTGAACGATCCCTTGGTAGTCCTCAAGGTGCGTCTGCGTTGGATAGCAGAGGACACTAGCGTCTGAAGGCGCCTCTTTCTTGCTTGAGAAAAATAGATGACAGTACCAGATCTGCTTGCCTTCTTAGTGCTTGCTTCCGTGAACGGTTTGAGAGTAGAAGTCATATGCTCATCGGCAATCAATGACTTAGGCAAAGATTGAACAAGTTGGAATGCAGAGGCATTCTCTTGTGCACCGACAGTTTGGTCAGTGATGAAAGCCGTGGTCATGGTAGGGTTTGGTTGAGATGTGAGTGGTTCATTAGTTGTTTCAGTCAAGGGTTCATTGAGGTTTGTGTTTGGTGGGAGTTTTGGCACTGGTTCAGTGTGGTGTTGTGAATGTGTTGGAGAGGAGTGTGGTGTTTGAGTATTGTCAACAAACAGTGAATCCAGAAATTCTTTGTTGGACATTTCAGAAGGAAGTTCTTGATAAGGTAAGAGAGAGTTTGCTAACCTTGTGTGAAGGACAAAGTCCTCATCAAAGAAGGGCTCCTCAGGTTCAGCAGAGAGAATCTTCCTTTTCCGATATGCAGGTTGTGGTTCAACAGTAACTTGAGGTTCTTCGAATTGCTTCCTCAATCTCTTTAGCTTTTTGGGTGCAGCCTTCTTGACAGGTGGAGAACCTTTTCTTGATCTGGTTCTTGAAGCGATGGGATTGGATTGAGACTGCAATGGTTCACCACTTTTCACAATCTTGATTCGAACAGACTGTTCTTCCTCGTCCTCAGGGAACGGTGCGATGCGGAGAGATGCAGGAACAGTTCTCTTGGACGGTTCCTTCTTTGACACATCGGACAGTTCTGTCAGATTTTTCTTCCTTTTCTGGACAGTCTGTTCATCAGATACCTTTTCTTTTCCTCTGGTGTTTTTCCTCGTTCTGGGCAAGTATTCTTCAGGGACTTCAGAGGCATCAAAGGGATTGTGCATTTTGCTCACATCTCCCAATCTGATCGGTGAAGGAAAGATCACATCTTCATTCAAGCGATCCTCTGATTCCAGAAACTCTTTGATAACACCTTTCTTTTCGAGAATAACAGTCAGCAGCGAGCCAAAAGGAAGGTATCCTTGGCTTTTCTCCAGATAGTTGATCAAGTAGTTCCACATCAAGTGTGCAGGGTTAATTTTCACTCTTTTTAAGATCTTGTATAATGCGTACCTTGCATGAGCATTTACATAATTTCTTGCACCATCCTTTGGTAAGACAACTTTGCTAATCACAGCATTGTTGAACTTGACATCATCAATGAGATTGCCCACTTCCACAGTCAGTGGTTCCTCTTGGTTCTTCCAGATGCACTTCCAGTCATCAACTTTTGCAAACCAATTTGGGGAATATTTTTCACCAACTTCCAGCTTCACATTCAGTGCTTCAGCCATGTCGTTGAGAGTCACTAAGATGATCTTGTCATTTACTTTGGACTTAATGACTTGTCTGTGATTTATCACAACGGCACAGTCATAAAATTCCTTTACCAAAGGCACATACACTTCCCGCTGAGCCATGGTGTACACGGTCTCCCAGTCCTGATGAAGTAAGTCTGCAAGCCCAGCCATCTTCACGAAGGCAAACACCTTCAGATCAAAGTACCTTGGGGACACAAGAGAGTTGTCACCCAGTTTCTCAGTTTTCACGGCTCCAACCTCCTTGAGTTGAACAGAGCGTTGGCGGTTGATCCTCTCTGATCTCCTCTGGATGATCTCCATTTCTTCAGCAGAGTAAGGTGTTTTACCACCTTTCTTAGATTGGGCCTTAGATTTGGAAGGGGCTTTGGAAGAGGTAGCAAGAACTCCGGCCATTTGGGAATGAGAGGAAGTTTCAGAGAAGGCTTAGGGTTTCTTGGAAGAGAGAGAGAGTAAGTGTCAAATGAAGTGAGGTGAAAGAGAGAGAAGGAAATCTTTTGGATATATTTGATTTGGAATAAGGAATGGCAGTTTTGGATGGTGTGCAGATGGCGGTTTTCTTTTCATGAGAGAGAAACTATTAAACAATTGAGCAGTTGAGACCACGCGCGTTAAAAGTAAGAAAGATAACTGCTTCGCATTTAATGTGATGGGACCTTTCAAAGTTCACTGTTGTAGCACGTGCAAGAGTAATGATGCTTTGAACTAAACGATGTCTTTGCCAGCTGTTAACCAAACGATATAGATTTCCTGAGAGCAACTTCATTGAACGGAGAGTTGTTGAACGATATGATCTACTGGTTGAACAGTGAGGAGACAGAACAGTGCGGATGTCCTTCGAAGAACGAAACCTGCAAAATAGAAACCTTTGTTTCCATACCTTTTATTGAGCAGAGTGCATATTTATCCTTGTTCTTAGATCTGAGAATCTGCCTTCTAAAAGAGGTTTCGTGAGTATGTCAGCAAGTTGATCTTCTGTGTGTATATGAGATATATCAATGTTTCCCTTTGCCACAAGGTCTCTAATGAAATGATGTTTGATCTCAATGTGCTTTGTTCTTGAATGCTGAACTGGATTCTTGGCAATATTGATGGCACTTGTGTTATCACATAAAAGAGGTATCCTGTTTTCATGAATGTTGTAATCCTCAAGTTGATGCTTTATCCATAGGAGTTGTGTACAACAAGAACTTGCTGCCACATATTCAGCTTCAGCAGTGGATAAGGAAATAGTGCTTTGACGTTTACTTGTCCAGGATACTAAACAGTTTCCCAGAAAGTGACATCCTCCACTAGTGCTTTTCCGTTCAACTCGATCACCAGCATAATCCGCATCACAAAATCCTTTCAACCTGAAATCTTCACCTTTCTCATATAATAGACCAAGATTAGCAGTACCAATTAAATATCTAAAGATTCGCTTAACAGCACTAAGATGAGATTGCTGTGGGTTTACCTGAAACCTTGCACATAGACAAACACTAAACATTATGTCTGGTCTGCTGGACGTTAAATAAAGAAGTGAACCAATCATCCCTCTGTACGATGTTGGGTCAACTGGTGAACTTTCATCACTTTTGTCAGAACAGTGTTGGGATACATAGGAGTACTCATCTCATTTGACTTGTGCATGTTGTATTTCTTGAGCATATCCTTTATGTACTTGGACTGATGTATGAAGATCTTGTCTTTCTCTTGCTTGATTTGAAGTCCCAGAAAGAATTTCAGTTCTCCCATCATACTCATTTCAAATTCACTTTGCATGAGGGTAGAAAATTCTTTACACAGTTTATCGCTAGTTGCACCGAAGATGATATCATCAACATACAATTGTACAAGGATGTAGTCGTCCTTCAATTGCTTCCTGAAGAGGGTGTTGTCAATCTTTCCTCTTGAAAAACCATTCTTCATGAGAAAGTTGCTTAGACGATCATACCAAGCCCTTGGGGCTTGTTTTAAACCGTACAGAGCTTTCCTCAACCTGTACACGTAGTCTGGAGTGGATGGTTCTTCAAAGCCTGGAGGTTGCTTCACATAGACTTCCTCTTCAATTACTCCGTTCAGAAAGGCGCTTTTGACATCCATTTGATATAGCTTGATGGAATGTTGACATGCAAAAGCTAGGAGTATCCTTATTGCTTCAATTCTTGCAACTGGTGCGAACGTTTCAGTGTAGTCAATTCCTTCTTGTTGGTTGTAACCTTGTGCTACTAGTCTCGCTTTGTTTCTAGTGACTTTCCCATTTTCATCCATCTTGTTTCTGAAGACCCATTTAGTACCAATGATAGATTTTCCAGTTGGTCTTGGAACTAGGGTCCATACTTGACTTCTTTCAAATTGATTTAGTTCTTCTTGCATAGCCAGAATCCATCCTTCATCTTGTAGAGCCTCTTCAACGTTCTTTGGTTCAATCTCTGAGATGAATGCGCTGTTTGATTCTTCTCTGAATGCTGATCTGGTCTTTACTCTTTCTGATACACTTCCAATGATTTGCTCTGGTGGATGATCACTTTTGTACTTCCACTCCTTTGGAAGTGAGATTCCGCTTGAAGTCATGACTTGGTCAGACTGTTCAGGAATAGTACCAAGAGGTGACGGAGATTGATCTTCATGAACTGATTCTGATGGTTGAGCTCTTGTTGTGTCGTCATCTGCTTCATCATGATCTGATAGGTCTAGATTGAGAAAATCTCTTTCTAAACGGTCAACGGCCTTGATTGAACTATCATCGAACTTGACATTGATAGATTCTTCAACAACTTTTGTTCTTGAGTTGTAAACTCTATAGGCTTTGGAGTGAGAAGAATATCCAAGGAGAATTCCTTGATCAGACTTATTGTCAAATTTTCCGATGTTGTCCTTGGTGTTGAGAATGTAACACTTGCATCCAAATGGATGAAAGTACGATACGGTTGGCTTTCTATCTTTCCATAGTTCATATGGAGTCTTTTTCAACATGGGTCGCATAGATATTCTATTCTGAATGTAGCATGCAGTTTCAATAGCTTCAGCCCAGAAATACTTTGGTAGGGAAGTTTCACTGAGCATTGTCCTTGCCATTTCTTGAAGTGATCTGTTCTTCCGTTCAGCTACACCGTTTTGCTGTGGTGTTCTTGGAGCTGAGAACTGATGGCTGATACCTTCTTGTACACAGAATTTTTCAAAATCTTCATTCACAAACTCTCCTCCTCTGTCACTGCGAATGGCTGTGATGCAGTAGCCCTTTTCATTTTGAACTCTTTTGCTGAAGATCTTGAATGCTTGGAATGTTTCATCCTTGCTTCTTAGGAAGTAGACCCAACAGAATCTTGTGTAGTCATCGATAATGACAAAACAAAATCTTTTTCCAGAAACACTAGCTACCCTAGTGGGACCAAACAAATCCATATGTAAAAGGTCCAGAGGTTTGCTAGTACTAACAAAGTTTTTAGCACGACAGGAGGTACGATGATGTTTGCTTTGAGTACATGCAGAACATGTAGCATCAGATTTAATAGATAGTTTTGGCAAACCACGTACTAAGTCATTACTTATGATTTTAGTAATGGTCCTTAAGGATGCATGCCCTAGCTTCCTATGCCAAAGCCATGTATTATCTTCTGATGATACTAGACAAGTTACATTTTGATTTGCTAGGTTTTCCAAGTTCGTCTTATATAGATTCCCTTGTCTCTGAGCTTCAAAGATGATTTTGTCATCGGAATCAGTAACACTACACTTCACTTTATTAAAGGAAACAGTGAACCCACTATCACATAATTGACTTATGCTAAGTAGATTATGTTTTAACCCTTCAACTAATAAGACATTATTAATTACTGGAAGAGGTTCCTTACCAACAGTACCTTCTCCAACAATGAATCCTTTTTGATTTCCACCAAAGGTTACAAATCCACCATCAGATCTAACTTGAATCTTGGGGAACATAGACTTTTCTCCCGTCATATGACGCGAGCATCCACTGTCCAGGTACCATTGTTGGCGTTTCCTTCGTTCTGTTAAGTAAATCTGCAACAGGAATTATTGATTTCTTAGGTACCCAGATTTTCTTGGGTCCTATAGGGTTAGTTGCACGCTTGGGAGGAATCTTCTTCTCATAGAAGATTTTCTTTCCTTCCCTTTCTATTGAACAGTTCACAACAAATTTAGATTCACTATCAATAGAAGAAGTAAACGATATATCAGACATAGTTTCATTAGACGGTTCACTGCTGTCAAAACCCAGACCACTTTTATCATATAGGTCTCTACTGTTTCCACATAGTTTAACTAAGTTGTCATGCCCTATTGTGAAAGTAGATAAATCATCAATCAAAACTTTGATTCTTTTCTTTAAAGCAGATACTTCCATTGTGGAGTCTTGTTTCTTTAAAAACTCATTTTCATGAACAATGAAATCTTTTTCTTTTAAAACTTTCTCATGTTCTTTTTGCAACTTGGAAAACTGTTTCTTCAGATTCTTGTATTTTTCAGATAAAGTGTAAGAATGTTCAAGCAGTTCATTAAACTCTTCTTCAAGATTTTCAGATCTTACCTCATCATCTTCATCATCATCTGATCCATCTACTGAAGCCATGAGAGCGAATAGAGATTCTTCATCTTCTTCTTCCTCGTCATCTTCAGAGTTGTTTTCAGAATCATCCCAGCCAGTTATTAGAGCTTTCTTCTTCTTGTAGAATGGTTTCCTGACAGGCTTTTTAGCTAGTCTAGGACAGTCTGGTTTGATGTGACCTGGCTTTTTGCATTCGAAACATGTAATGTTGCTTTTGTCTGCAGTTGAGGTGCTTTCACCTTTGTGTGGAAAGGATTTCTTTTTCTGACTTGATTCTCTTTTGTTGTCCTTCTTCAGGCCTTTTCCTCTTTGTTGTTTGATCCACATCTTTTTGAACTTTCTGTTGAACAGTGCTTGCTCATCATCGGACAGTTCTTCTGAGGAATCTTCTTCATCAGACATTTCTTTCGTCTGACTGTTTTTGGAGATGTTAGCTTTGAAGGCGATGCTTTTCTGCTTCTTTAGGCTTTCATCTTGAGAAAGTTCAATCTCATGAACCTTCAGAGATCCCAGGAGATCTTCAAGTTTTAGTGTGCTAAGATCTCTTGCTTCTTGGATAGCAGTAACTTTGGGTCTCCATCTTTTAGGAAGGCACCTCAGTATTTTTGTGATTTGATCAATGTGTACGTATGTGCGATCGAGATTTCGAAGACCATTGATAATGGTTTGAAATCTTGCGAACATTTCATCAATGGTTTCATTTTCCTTCATTTTGAAGGTTTCATATTCAGCCACTAGTAAACTTACTTTGGCTTGACGAACATTTGCTGTACCTTCATAGGCAAGCCCTAGAGCTTCCCATACTTCTTTGGCAGTTGCGAGTCCATCAACTTTGTCCAACTGAGCTTTGCTTAAGGCACATAAGAGAAATAGTTTTGCCTTTGAATTGAGTTGATAGTCTTTGCGTTGAGCTTCTGTCAGCTGATCTTTCTTGATAGGTTCACCAGCGTCATCTTTATAGACGATGTTGCCATTTTCAATGATATCCCACAACTTGTAGTTTGAGGATTCTATGAAAAGTTGCATGTGCGTCTTCCAGTAGGGATATTCGGTTCCATCAAAGAAAGGAGGCTTGTTGGTGGATGAGCCCGTAGCGATAGCTTGATCTTCTGCCATGGATCTTTACTCTACACCTGTTAAGATGTTAGTTCTAGAGCCTAAGCTCTGATGCCAATTGATATGTAAATAAGTAACACAAGAAAGGGGGGGTTTGAATTGTGTTCTTAAAAATTACTTGTTAAAACTTTAGTTTATGAAAAGAAGATAAGTTCTTAAGAAAATTGTTCTGGTGACTTTTCAAAAACTGTTTAGTGCAGCGGAAGTAAGTAAATAAAGCAGAACGATCAGCACACAGGAATTTATACTGGTTCACCCTAAACGATTGGGCTACGTCCAGTACTTGGCCACCACCAAGATTTTCACTAGCAAGTATCAAGGACTTCTCCAATACAAGTGTTAGACAGGACTTCTCCAAGTATTATCACGGACTTCTCCAAGTATTGTACAGGACTCCTCCTAGTATTATCACGGACTTCTCCAAGTATTGTACAGGACTCCTCCTACAATCAACAAGATTGTTTGGCTCTACAGGAAATCTCTTCTCAAAAGAGTTGGTGTAGACAATTTATGGCACTGGAACTCTCAAGTGTTTTGGGTTCTGAAAAGACGTTGGACCACACAAGAGTTCAGAATCTAAGAGAGAAGTAAGAGAAGAGGTTTGACTCTTTTAAGGTTTGGTATTCTCTCTCGATTTAGCAGAGGTATGAGATCGGATTTGACTCTTAGGAAATCTGCTGTGAGCTTTTAATGCTTTGAAGAATGTTTTGATTAACTGCTCTGAGTTCTTTCTTTTCTTGCAATAAATTTCTCTTCTTCTATTCTTCAATCTTCAGATATGTCCTTTATATATGATCTTGCTAGTTGTGTAGCCGTTGAGACACAAAATCTGGCCGTTGTTTGTAGCCGTTGTGAGTGTCATCTAACCATTGATTCAAATCTCCGGTTGGTAGCTTCATTAAATGCATGCTGCTGTTCAAAACTATCCTTTAGCCAAAAAGGTGTACTTTGTCAGCTAGTAGGTGGTGATAGCTTTGGGCTACTTTGCAGAAGAGAGACATTTTGGAAAAGTGATGTTGACGTGTTGTCCTTTTTCCTCTTCATTGGTCATTGAGACTTCTCTCTTCAAAGATAAATCAGTTTGCACGTGACCAGATTAGTTTCCTTCTGACTGGAGCATGGGGCAAATAGTTGAGATACAATTTTGACTTTCCCGCTCAAAGACTTCTTCTGAAATTCTGAGGTATGACGTGGCATAGAACGATACAGAATAAGTGTCTTCCTTGTTTACTGGACGATGCAGTCATATCTTGCGTAAACTTCTTTTTCCTTATAAGGCTTAGACATATTCGTTGAAGCATGCGACCTTATAATATATATTTCCTGAAAAATGTCATTAACATCTGGAATTAGATTTTAGTATAGAAAGGTATTTATAAAAATTGTTAGGATCAAAATAAGATTGAAACACGTTGTAACACGTTTGAACTTAACAGAAGCCAAGCAAGGGGAAGAAGCCAGTCACAAAGGAGAAAGACTTGAAGGGGAAGAAACCAATGGTGGGAAAGAAAAGGTGTAATTCAGAGACTGATACCAGTGAAACACAATCCTATTATGGAAGTGGTTCTGAGAGTTCTGATGATGAAGACAATGCATATGAGCCAACACATGTGGCAGAGCAGGAGTGGTCATGTGAAGAACATAGTGAGAATTACCACAGTGAAGAGCTAAACAGCCCTGTCAGTACTGATGATGAAGGCAACTCAAGAAGAAAGTCAGTTTTCCCTCAATTCAAGAAGGTTCAGGCTTTGGGCAAGTTCACTTGGAGCTTGGAATGGAATTTGCTGATCTGGGCACATTTAAACAAGATGTGAGAGACTACACCATACAAGCAGGGAGACAAATGAGGTGGTTGAAAAATGATAGTGTGAGGTGCAGGGCTGGATGCAGGGTGGAAAAGTGTCCTTGGGTGATATTCTGTGCATGGAGCAATGCAACAAAAAGCTTCCAAATTAAAACTTTTGATGACATACACAGTTGCTGCAGAGGCTTCAAGAACAAGCAAGAAAATACAAAGTGGGTGGCTGGAAAGCTTGTGGAAAGAATTAGAACACAACCAAACCTTACTCACTCTGAGGCATTTGATGTAATGAAGATTGAATATGGAGTTGTTTTGGATGACACCAAAATCTTCAGGGCAATGAAGCAGGCAAGGAACGCTGTGGAAGGAAGTGAAGCAGAGCAGTATGGCAGGTTATGGGACTACTGCCATGAACTAATGAGGAGCAACCCCGGTTCCACAGTGAAGATGGATTGCATTCCAATCACTGATTCTCCACCCCAATTCCAAAGGATCTACATTTGCCTGGATGCATGTAAGAGGGGCTTCAGAGCATGATGTAGACCTGTAATTGGGCTTGATGGATGCTTCTTGAAGGGATATTTTGGAGGCCAGCTCCTGTCAGCTGTTGCACAGGATGCAAACAACCAAATTTATGTGGTAGCTTATGCAGTGGTTGATGTTGAGAATAAAGACAAATGGAAGTGGTTCCTTAAGCTTTTGCATGGGGATTTGGGGGATTATAGGCAACATGGCTGACATTTCATGTCTGATATGCAAAAGGTAAATTTAAGTCAATTATTTTTTCTATTTGCTCGAAAAGATGAGGGACTAATATGCCCTTTATATGAATAGTTTAGGGACTAACATTGAATCTTATATGAATAGTTTAGGGTGAAGAGGAAGAACCTGGCTGCCTGGACTTATCTGAATAAGTGGCCTTTTGAATTCATGGACCAAGGCTTATTTCACTGAGTTCACTAAATGTGACAACATCTGCAACAATGCATGTGAAGTGTTCAATGCCAAGATTCTGAGGTATAGAGGGAAGCCAATACTGACACTACTAGAGGAGGTGAGGTGCTATATTATGAGGACTATTGCAAACAACAAGATGAAGCTGAATGGACATTTGGGTACTCTACCACCAATGCAACAAAGGAGGCTTGACATTGAGAAAGAAGAGAGTAGGAAGTGGACTACAACATGGACAACTGATGGTGAAAAATATGAAGTAGCTATTTGGGATACTAGAGTTGGTGTGGATTTATTGGCCCAGACATGTACTTGTAGATTCTGGCAATTGAGTGGCATGCCATGTAAGCATGCATGTGCAGCTATTGGTTGGAAGAATATGAGGCCAGAGGACCATTGTCATGCTTGGTTGACAATGGGAGCTTACAGAAGCACCTATGAGTTTGCAATTCAGCCAACAAATGGTCCCAATTATTGGGAAGAAACTCCTTATCTGAGGCCAATCCCACCTAAGCTGAAGAGAAAAGCAGGGAGACCAAAGAAGAATAGGAGAAGAGATAGCACTGAGGCAGCTCCAAGTGGGACAGCACCTAGTGGGGCAACAAGATCTGCTCAAGCTGGGAATGCTCAGGCAGGTGGGAGAAGGACTAGGATTAGGAGAGCTTTTGGTGAAATTAGATGTTCAAGGTGTGGGTTATATGGTCATAACACCAGAACTTGTCATCATCAGGGTGTTGCACTGATGCCTAGGAATTGGGTTCCACCACCCCCTGAGGAAAATGAAGGCAATGATCAAGGTCACCAAACTGAGATTGACCTCTCACAAACTGCTCCAAATGAAGAACCACTGTCTCAGCCTATAGCACAGGTATAATCATGCATATTATACTCTCACAAACTGCATATTATCATGCATATTATACTCATGCATATTATATCTTGTTTGTAGGCACCTAATTCCCAAGCCCAAGTTCCAAACAATCAAACTAGGCCACCAAGGAAGCCTAAGCAGCCTAGGGCTTCTGTGCATGTGGTTGGGCCTCCTGTGCATATGGCTGGGCCTTCTGTGCATGTGCCTGGACCTTCTGTGCCTCAGCCTAGGCCTCTTGTTCAGATTGGTGGACCTTTTGTTCAGGCTGGGGTCAGGGCACCTCCAATTAGAGCCTCTGCATTCAGGGCTCCTCGTTTTGCAAACAGGCCATGGTCAGCCCCAGCTCCCCTTGCAGTCCAACCAGGTTTGCAGATCAGGAGTTCACCCCCACCTGGACCAGTATAAAATGAGCCTCGTATCCCTACAATGACCTTCATACCAACTCCTAGGACAAGGCCAATGCAAGGTGATCTGAACAAGTGAAGAATTGCAGCATGGAAAGCTTTTTTTTGATATCCCTATCCATAGTATGATGGGATTGTAACTTTTCTGGAATAGTGATGCTTTAAATTGTTGATGGGAACATAAATTATGTCCTTTTATTTACTATCCAGTAGGTAACTTAATTAGACATATGATGTATTTTGATGAGTATGATATCTTTGATGATCTCAGGGCATTACTTGATTAAGTTTGGCATCTATCCATGGTTCCTTCATTGGATATTTTTTGATATCCCTATCCATAGTATGATGGGATTGTAATTTTGAACAGAATGGATGTGCAATCTACAATTTTATGATCATGTGATATCTTTATTATCAATGACAAAAACCTTTTTATTAATTTGCTGTCAATTGATTTCTTATTTAGTATTATCATTTGCTTAAATAGACCACAAAACTATGATAGTGCATTACTTAAATTTTCATGTCCATATATTGATTGATTGCATCAGGTCAGCTTACAAACATATTTCAACCAATACAAACATAACCATGTCCCTTATATCCCCCTTATAACAACAAAAGACATGCCAATCACCATAAACATAACCAATACACAAACAAGACCTTTAAGCATCCTAAGTTCTACATTCTTAACTTGTTCTGCTCCTCAACCAAGCCAACATTCTTCTCCAGAACCCCCTTTATCGTTCTCAACTCCTCAATCAGACATTCATTTTTCAGCATAACTTCCTTCATCATTGAGAGTTCCTCAAGCATAGCATCATTCTTGACCACAAGCTCCTTCAATAGCATAGAGTCTTCAGCCTTCATACCCAGACCACTGGATTCATCTATGTCCGCTACATCATCTACCCAGCGAAAAAAATTGCAGTTTGACTCATGGCCCTGTGACATGTGAACTTCAGAAAAAGAGGGATGAGAACAGAGGATGATGAAAATGAGGAAGAAGACCATACCTTGGGTAGATAACAACAATAAAAAGCTTTCCCTGGGTTCGCGTCTGTCCTCGACACCCTCACCTTTGCCTCTTCACCGCATTTGCATCGAGGGTTTCCGCCGTTAACAGATGAGCTACCGCCACCATTTCCCTTCGTGCTTGACCTCTGTTGAACGCGGCCTTTGAAACCCTCACCCATTGTCATGTTCGATTCAACAATAAAGAGCACAGGAATTGCAGTTTGGAGAGAAATCGAGAAGGAATTTTGGAGATTCAGAGGATTTCGGGATTTGGATATGGTTCTAGGGTTCACTGATTTGGGAATTTTAAACCCAATTCGAAGGGACTAAAATGATCGATTTAATCCCCTTATAACTTTGTCCTACGTGGCTGAGTCTATATGTCACTTAACGTTGGTTCCATTCCAGGGACTAACGGCCCAACGTGGTTAGGGACTACTATGACCGACGGAGACAAACTCAGGGATTTTTTTCACCATTAATGAAATCCAGGGACTACTATGACCGACGCTTACAATCTCAGGAACCAAAATGGTGATTCACTCTTCTTATGGGGATGTACCTATTATTGTGTTTGAAAGTAAAACTTCATTAGTGATGTAAGGAAATATACAAGCCATACGAAACAAACAAGAGCTATTAAACCCCTAATCATCACTGCATAGGATGATCTTGTCTAACATGAGCTATTAAACCCTTAAACAAAGGAAAAAACCCACTAAGCACCCCCGAAGCACAAAGTGCACTCAAATCAACCTAGGATGAACTCGCCTAACATGAACTATTAAACCCTTAATCATCAATGCCTCTGAGCCCTTAGGGTTCAACCTCAATTATTTACCCACTAACTAAATTATCTTCACCCTAGTAGTAACCTAATCCTCGCTTGGAACTGGCTCTAGGAAACATGGCGACCACACCGTGATCTAGCATCTCTCAACATAGAGATAGGTGTCATCTCCAAATTTAGCGAACCCTCCCCTTCATCTTTTTCTGCTTGCGTCAAAGACAAGTCTCCCCCAAAGCCGACAAAGACTATCTTGCGCCCGGTGTCTGATGTTGATCCTCTTCTAGCTCCTCCACTGACATTAGAGGCGCATCCTTCAGACAATCCGCTAAACCAAATTGCTCCTCCCTTGTGATACAATTATGAACACTCACCACACTCGTTTATTATATATGTGACCCTATCAAGATCTGGTTCGACGAAGTTTGAATAACTCCATCTCGAATCTTGTGATAGTCATGAGGATGTTGAAATAAAGCTTCCACCCTAAAACATTGCTAACATTTTGGACATATGACCATGGGATTTCCAAAGCCATAAGCTACTATATAGTAACCATAACCATAAACATACCCATCATAAGATGCCAAGAAAGTTGGCAGACTGCACCATCCCAACCGTGTTGAAGCAGCATACTTCCCATAAAAAATAAGCTGCTCTGATCCTCTACCATAACATACATACTGCTATAATCCAAAAGAGGGTATGTAGTGTGTATCAAAATTGTGGCGTAGTCAAGACACCTCTTCTGCTCCGTGATCTCACCAACATGAATAAACTTCTCACCAAATTTCCTACCGCAACAAAGAACCTAGTATTCCAAGCGCTTAATTGAACCAATAATACCCTCAGCCGCGTGATACGCGTCCTTCAAGTGCACAGAATGCCCGAAGTAATATAAAAGATTGTCAAACCACAGAGATTGGGGAAAAGTTAGTGACGTCCCTCTTCCACAAGTGACGTCTCCTTCCAACTCCTACACTTATGAACGAGCGACCCGATTTTTTTTTCTTTCTTTTTGTGTTAGTGTTACCATTCCTAATCATGCATCGATTCAGAGACCACTACGATTGTTTCCAGTCGAAGAGTTCCCCTCTAACTTTTCAGATAGATGATCGTATACCTAAGACAAGAAACTTAGCAACGAATAAAGCATCACACACATAAAATGCGTGGCATAGGCCACCACAAAGTTCGAATGACAGAATCAAGAGAGTGTTCAAGTGAGGGTGTACACATCCCCCACAAAACATCATCAAATAAAAACTTCATTAATCGAGAAACTGATAAGAACTATCATCAGACCAGTCGGCTTCATCCCCCAATCTCCTCTTCCTTAGGATCCTCCTCCATGTCTCCGCTGTTTCCCTCCTCCGACACTGGCACTAGCACCCTCTCTCCCAAACTAGCTGGCCTCACGAACCGCTGTCTATAGATTCGGGCATCTCTGGAAAGACTCGCCGATCACACCCTCTTCCTAGCAGTGGTCCTAAGGCACGGTGCAGTCCTCCAGGGCGGAGAACCTACTGACTCTCGGGATGCCTGACCGGGCGTGAAAAGCTCATGCGGGCTCCTGACTCGGATCGGCACTGCTCGATATGGCTCCTCCTGGGGCACGAGATCCACTCCAACGTGCGGATCGGGGCCAACTCCGATCTGAGGGGCTGGATCCACCTCCGGCTGAGGCTCTGGTGGTGGATCAGGAACGGGCGGTCGGAATCTCCTGGCATGCCTCGACATATAGAAGGAAAACATGAGAGGGATAGTCATCGGATTGCCAAGCTCATCTGATCCAGGAACCCTACACCATAACATAGTCAGTCCGTTATAAAAGCAGAACCCTATGATGGGTTCGAGGTACCAGCCAGTGCGGGACTGGAAGTCAGCGTGAATGGCGAGCACCGGAGGGAGGCTCATCGTCTAACCTGTGATCTGCTTTATAATAATGCAAGGGTGAGTCAAACGCGACATTGCGCAAGTTACACGTCAGATAAACAAACGATAAAGTTCTAGATAACATACTATTAAATACAAGCATGTTAACAAACACACATACAATATAACACATATCATGAGGGTTTCGTCTCCTTATACCTTCGTCCTTCGAATTGACTTCTCTCCCTATGTCTGTCAAAATGGTGAATCCATCGCCAACCTTTTTATTTTATTTATCATGCGATGAGTATGTTTTATAGGGCCCGAAGCCTTGGCTTCTTTAATCTTCGGAAAGTCGTCTCGAGAACATGGACACTCCTTACAGACAACTCTTTAACGGACACGATCGCTCAGTAGCTCACAGACAGAAATACACAACTCGACTCTTTGCCTTAAACTTCATGCCAACCCCGACCCCAGGGGTCCTGCCGGGACGGACATGAGAGGTGTACCGCTGTGTAAGTCCCGAGTCTATTCATCTCTGAATAAGACCACCATTGGCGTCTCTGTATTCCCATTCTCATTAGTGGTAGTGACAACACTTTCCTACTCCTTGTTGCTCCGAGAGTTTGTTTACAAATATCATCCATCGCCCCCTTATTCATCTCGAAAATTTCTAGCGAACTAGAAATAAACATTTGTACCTTACTCTTCAAGTAAGTACACCTCAATGAAATCAGATGTGAGATCCATGGGGATCAAGTAGTTGGGTTTTAAGGTAGGAAATTCTTATTCATCCCGGTAATGGTTATGTACTTTTCATAATTGATTTGATAAAAAGGTTGTTACCTATCATCTATTAATTTCATTTAATGATTAATATTATCTATCTCCCTAAGGTAATTCCTAACATGTGACGGGTAGGTCTAGTTCTCAAAATCAAGTATCAATAACACATTAAGCTAGTGAATTTTTTCCCTATACCCTCCTACCTCAGATGTTTAATTTTTATGTTGTCGTAAGACAATTCTTTTTATCCGGGACATTAGGCCTATTTATTAAGTATCACCACATCCCATGGTATACTTTATCTCCTTTCTAATAATGCAGCAATACAACATCCACAAGCAATTCACAACATGAATCACAAGCAAACATTCAGCATCACTTCATCAAGCATATAATAGCATTTGCGAACAGTCAAGTAAATAATGATATGTTTACTATCGCTTTAACAGTTACTTATCTGTCATGTACCAAGACAAGGTCTTGTCCAACTCCCCTTACCTTTGACTCTTAGTGGTTTTTGATCTCGAGAGCATGAATCTTCACTCTTTGTATCATTGATTATGTTAGAGTTATTACAAATCCATTTTGCTAAAGCATTAAGCTAACTTATGAATTATTTCATTTTCTTTTTAATTGCCTTATAACCTCAGATTAATTTAATTAATTCTCTTCCCTGACCTGGTCATTCCTTTTATTTATTTATTTATGCCCTTAAATTATTAGCCACTATAATCAATTCTAAACTTTCTAACTTGATTTACTACTTAAGCCATTTTTGCTAGAAAAATACTTATTCATTAAGTCACTAACTTAACCTTTTAATCCACAACCTAACCTACTGACTTCTGAACCTTACCTATTTTATTTCCAGCAATTCTAACACATAATCAGATTCAGAATCACTTAATTAAGCTAATTATTCTAGCTTAACTACACTTAGTGATTTTCTAAGTTCATTTTTAATCCTTAAGGTTTTGGTTACTATTACTGAATCTTCCTCTGATCATCCTAAAGTTCTTAATAATTTCAGATTAGTCTCCTAGTACTTAACTAAAGTCAGATTATGCAAAATCAAGCTTAATCCTACTTAATCAAAATTTCATTAAGCTTAAGCTAACTTGAAAATTAAGAAATTCACAAACTAAGCTAAAATTAACTTCTGATACTTCGTTCCTATAGTTTTCCATGTTTTGAGTTCAACTAATCCATTTTCAGAAGCATCTAGGCACTGTAGCTACCTCAATTATCCAGTTTTTGAATCAGCCGAGAGGTGAAATTGGGGTTTTTCACCTCAGAGCTCTATCATCGATTCTACCTAACCTAAAAGGCTCTACCATGTTCCAGAAGAATAAACTAATCAATTTGACACTCTAACTCGAGGCCAGAAGCTCAACCCGATAGCACGCTCGAGTTTGAAAATTCGAATATTGGTTCCACTAATTCGTGATGATTCGAGGCTCCAAACTAGTCTAAAGCTTCCTTTAAATACTATAGCATGCTTCAGGATCAATTTTGAATCGAAAACGAGCTAAAATAAGCGAGTTACATAAACTCACTTCGCCGGAGAAGATGAAGTTCGCCAGAGAAGACGATCGGAGCTATCCAAATCGTCATAGTCGTGGTATTTTGGGCACTGGAACTTGATCTACAGGTTATGGTGATGAGTTTGGTACCAATTGGTGTGGCTATGGAGGTCTGGTGTGCGAGAAAAGTCAAGTTGCAGGTCGAAGCTCTCGCCGGATTCTGAAAAACGCTCGCCGGAGTTGCAGGTTGCTCTCGGTTTTGAATTTTCCTTGCTCAAAGCTTCACAAAAATAACCCAGATCAAATCCCCACCCTCTCAGAAACTCAATGGACCAAAAATTACACTCCAGTTCTCTGTGTATGAAGAGAATCGAAGAGAAGAAGCTTGTGATGCTCTTCTCGGTCTCTCACTCACTCTGGGCTCTCTAGGCACTATCTGAGGAAACTAAGTATTGGAATGAAATGCTTGAGGATCAGAGTGTTCGAATGGTGCCATTTTATAAGCTGTAAGTGGCTTAATTAAGCAAATCAAGATTAAGAGCTTAACCAAGTTGCATCACCTATGGAATTGCATGCAATCCGATTATCACAAGGTTCCAGAAGCTGCTCCAGGTCTTAACACGTCCAGGCATCATTCAGGAGTGGTTTATGGGAACTAGAAGTCATCATGGGGCTTACTATTGATGAATAGTAGTGTGCCATCATGGGTGAATAGTAACCTAAGGCACCGGTTGGTCAATTTTTTTTATTCTGTCTTCAAGTCAGGACAAATTGGCTACTATGCTTAATCATTTCTGCAGCTTAAGGTTTTATAGTAGTGTATTTCCCCTCTGAATGTTAAATACTAACACATCTTATACACTAGGGTTTGGTTCATTGGTTCAATTGTCGATCGATCTGAGACGGTGTATCTCCGCCGTCAAGAGATTCGATCGGAATAGTTTCCTATCCCTATCTACTCGAGTTACTTATCTAAATGGGAGTCATGACAACCATGTCTTTGGTACTTTTGATTTTCGGTTCGATCTAATCGTCACACCGACTTTCTATCGATGCATCGTAAATCGTGCATAAAATTAGGTCACAGATATATACACACAAGCACACACATACACGTATGACATATATATACATATATATATATATATATATATATATATATATATATATAGATAGATCTATCTATTTGTACTTACTCAGGGTTAGTCAGAGTTCTAATCCTAGCTCATCCCTAGTTCTAGGGTTAAGTCATCGACTAACAGTCATCACCTGATTAGTTAGAGTATGGGATGTCACAAAGTCGGGTTATAAACACAATGGTTGTTTGAATCAGAAGAAAAGTAAAAACACAATTTATAATTGCTTGGTTGGTTGTGAACTTAACAATCTGAAGTAGAGAGGAAGAAACAACATTTTCCTTGATCAATTAATAATTCAAACATATTTGATATTCTCAAGAGGAATATCACCAAATGAATCGAAAATAATTTTTACTAAGCACCATAACACATATGCTTAATATACTAAAAAGTTAGTGTACAATAGATCTTTTATTGAACTTCCTGAATTTAATTACATTTGATATATTTATTATATTCTTAACCATCTACTATTTACTAATTTTTTTATATTATCACATAAAAATTTTATATAAACAAATTATTTAACAAATATTACTTAACAATAAACTCGTGCAACGTCGCGTTGAATTTCTAGTTCTAATATTAATATCAGCAGAAAGCCATTTATTGTCAAATAAGGAATGATTGGTTGAATAGGTCGTTCATTGAATTGGTGGAGAAAACTCTTCAAACCTTTTATTTATATATATATATATATATATATATTAATTCTATTGTTACCACCATTAACATATATGAATTATTTGTTGATATCAATAGTCTGTGGAGAAGAGAGTTCCACTTGAGCTAAGGACAATGAGAAACAAGGAGGGGAAGACAGCAAGAGATATATTTTATGATTCTATTATAAACCTGTCTAAGGAAGCTAAGGACGCATCCGAAAAAATAGCAAGCTCTGGCATGGTTGTGGGAGCACTTATTGCTACAATTACCTTTGCTACAGCTCTCACTACTCCGGGTGGTCAGGACAATATTAACAATCCTATTTTTGGTGTCTTCATCGTGGCTAATGCAATTGGATTATGCACATCTTCTTTATCCATCTCTGATTTCTTGTCAATTTTCGCAGCACCAAGATTAACAAAGTGGCTATTCAACATCCTCTATCTATATGCATTTTTAATTGATATGGGGCAATTGATGTTGTTTATCTCCAATGTCGTCATGCTCATAGACTTTGTTCTTGCTTCGTTCTTGATACTTAATCACACACACTTCAAGTGGGTTTCATATGGAGTGGCCTTTTGTGGGCTTCTCGCACTATCACGTACAGTTCGACCCTAATTTGAATTTATGATGTGATTGTGAAATAATCAAGGTTATCCTTGAATTTCTAACTATTATAAAAGATAAGTTTAATTATTAGGCACTCACAGTGTAAAAGAATTTTATACAAGTATTTAATAAGAATCTATGAATTTATTATGTCATAATTAAATTTGACTTCAATTTAAAGTGATTTAAAATGAAAAAGAAAAAGATGTGATTAAATGCACGTGAAATTTCTTTACAATGTCAATTCATACGATAAATCTGTTATGCATATGTAATGCTTCTATCGTTGAATTGAAAATTATTGTTCGGTTTACTTTGAGATTTTTATTTGAAGTATGCTGAATGAAGAATAATTATTGTTATTTAGGCTTCTGCTTTTGCCTTTTCTATTTGGTTTTTCCAAAAAAAATATATATGGTTATCTATCTTATTAGAAAGAAATGCACGATTGACTCATGGTGCATTGGAGGGGATTTTAATGTGGTGAGATCAGTTCATGAGAGAAGAGGGGAAGCGAATGTGCTAAATTATGGACGAAGGGATATGGAGGATGAAATTCTGGTTCTCGCACAGGACAGATGTCGAACGCGATGTTGGGACAATCGGTTCGACAATTGCACAACAGTACATAAATTAAATCAACGAAAAAAAACACAGGGAATTGTTAACCCAGTTCGGTGCAACATCACCTACATCTGGAGGATACCAATCCAGGAGTCAATTCACTATCAAATAATAGCTCTCAGGTCACATGAAAGTCCCTCCTATACCTAAGTACTCCCCCTTAGTATAAAGCCTCTTCAATGTCTACCACTATTACATAAGTGAATCTAGCTTAGCCCTTCTCCTCTAAGCTATGAGGAAACTTCCCCTAACTCCTAATGATCACTGCCACAGTGACCGATCCCTTACAAGAGATTGAAAGATAGATCTCATGATCAAACAACAATTTGAAGAGATTACAACTCAACTAAACAAACCAACTCTAAGCCATATGATTATCAATGGAGGCAGTAGAGAGGTGTACAAAATAAGAGAACAAGGACTCACAAAACAAAACCCTAAAAACTCAATCCTTGGGTGCCCAAGGCACACTTTGCAACTAGGGTTAAGCCTCCTTAAATAGGCTTTCTTCTGGTCTTGATCTTCAATGGGCTTGCACGAAAATAGAGTCCATAAAACAGATCTGGAACAAATCTTTTAAACCAGTAACAAATCTTATCAAATAAGATTTGAACAAAAGATAACATCTTTCACAATTTAAACCAAATCAAATCTTCTTCAACAGATTTGATTCCACTATATTATATTCCAGATAACAAATAGAAGCTTCTTCAATAACCTTAACTTGATTATCACGAAATCCATCCAAAGCTTCTAGAAAAATCAGCCAAACACACAGCAGATCCGCAGGACAAATGTCACAGCACGATGTTACAACATCTGCTTCGACATCAGGTTGTTTTTGAAAAAATGCAGACAACCAAAAGTAACAACAGAGGAGTTCACCCAGATGGAATTATTGGACATTCCTATCTCCGGAAAGCGCTTCACTTGGTTCCGACCAAATGGGAAGTCCATGAGCAGAATTGATAGATTTCTCATCTCAGGAGCTTGGTTGTCCTATTGGCCCGAAAGTTCTCAGCTTGTTCTTGATAGAGAGCTTTCTGACCATTGCCCATTATTGTTGAGGTGTGTAGTTCGTCATTGGGGCCCAAAACCCTTCAGAACTTTAAACTGCTGGTTGCAAGATCCGCGCTTTAAGGAGTATGTGGAGAAAGCTTGGGAAGAGCTCCGTGTTCAAGGTTGGGAGCCTCATGTTCTCGAAGAGAAACTCAAATCCTTGAAATCCTCCCTTCGCATCTGGAACAAGGAGGTGTTTGGCGGTGTAAGAAAGCAAAGGAAAGCAATCATAGAGGACTTGGCGAAGCTTGACAAGAAGAATGAAGAAGTGGGGTTATCGGAAGAGGAGCATTTTAAAGGCAAGGAGCTGATGGGGGACTTATGGAAGGTCTCTAGGCACAACGAATCGATCCTTTGCCAAAAGGCTCGGGTTCAATGGTTGAAAGAAGGTGATCGTAATTCAAGGTTCTTCCATGCTTGTGTGAATTGGAAAAGGCGTACAAACAACCTAACGGGGCTTTCCATAGATGGAAGGTGGGAAGAAAGGCCAAATGAGATTAAGAAGGAAGTTAAGATGTTTTTTTAGAAGCAGTTTGAAGAGTGGTGTGTCCTTTTTTGAACTTAGACGGAGGGAGTCCCATTCAGGACTATCACGTTGGCAGATAACATTACTTTGAGTGCTAGATTTGATCCGATTAAGATCAAGGAAGCGGTGTGGGGTTGTGATGGCGACAAGAGCCCGGGGCCAGATGGGTTCAATTTCCAGTTCTTAAAGGCTTTTTGCCATATTCTGGAAAATGATGTCCAGCGAGTCCTTGATGACTTCCACTCGAATAGTGCTTGGCCTTCCGGAAGCAACTCGTCGTTTATTGCCTTGGTCCAGAAATGTGATTCACCACAAGGTCTTAATGATTTTAGGCCGATATCTCTGGTTGGATGCATCTACAAAATTGTTGCAAAGCTTTTGGCTAATAGGCTCAAGCTCGTGCTTCCTAAAGTGATTGAGGATGAACAATCGACCTTTCTAGCTGAAAGGAGTATGTTGGATGGAATTATTGTGGCAAATGAGGTGATCCAAGATGCAAAATGTAGGAAAAAGCATACCATGATTTTTAAGGTTGACTTTGAGAAGGCGTATGATACAGTGGAATGGGATTTTCTGAGCTATATGGTGAGAAGGATGAATTTTCAAGAGAGATGGGTGGGGTGGATAGAGAGTTGTCTAAGAACTGCAAGAGTTTCGGTCTTTGTGAATGGGAGCCCAGGAGAGGAGTTCAAAATGGGAAGAGGTCTGAGACAGGGAGATCCAATGGCTCCTCTTCTCTTCCTCATAGTAGCGGAGGGCCTAAATGGCCTATTCCAACAAGCGGAGCGCCTTGGGAAGTTTGAAGGCTATGATATAGGTCATGCAAATAATGTGAAAGTCTCTTTACTACAGTTTGTGGATGATACACTTTTCATTGGAAAGGCAACCCTCCAAAATGCCTTGGCAATAAAAAGTGTGCTAAGATGCTTCGAATTAGTTTCGGGACTAAAGATAAACTTCCATAAAAGCAAGTTAGCGGGGATTGAAGTAGAAGAGAGCACCACTAGAAGCATTGCCGGCCTTCTCAATTGCAAGGTTACGAAAATTCCTTTCATATACCTTGGGTTACCCATTGGGGGAAATCCGAGAAGATTAAATTTCTGGGATCCAGTGGTGAATAAAATTAAAGGGAGATTATCTAGGTGGAGGCAAAAAACTATCTCTTTTGGAGGGAGGATAACTTTGATTGCTAGTGTGTTGTCGTCTTTCCACTTTTCTTCCTTTCCTTCTTCCGAATGCCAACGGGTGTGTTAAACAAATTGTAACATCCCGACTTGACGACTTGCCTCACGGTAACAACACGAGTCCTTTCAGTGCGCTTTGTCCTCACTCGCGCACTTCCCGGGAAAACTTCCCAGGAGGTCACCCATCACGATATTGCTCCAAGGCAAGCACACTTAACCATGAAGTTCTTATCAGTTGGGCTCCCGAAAAGAAGTTGCAACTTGTTTTCGGGAGCCCAACTCATAAGAACTCCATGGTTAAGTGTGCTAGCCATGGAGCAATATTATGATGGGTGACCTCCTGGGAAGTTTTCCCATGAAGCGCGCGAGTGAGGACAAAGCGCGCTAAAAAGACTCGTGTTGTTACCGTGAGTCCAGTCGTCAAGTCAGGATGTTACAATTGGTATCAGAGCCGACCTCTCCCAGTACGGTGTGGTTCGAGGACGAACCAAGCGGAAGTTGGTGGGCCTGTGACGCCTTGAGCTGACGAGGGCGAGGATTGATCGCCTTCTATGTGGAGGGACGCACCACACCCGAACAAGAGGTATTCCGAGACTGTGTAGGGATGGACTATACAGTTGAGGAGGGCATATATGATTTGATTGTACTACCCATAACAACAAGATGCATCTTCTTTTCGGGAGCCCAACTCATAAGAACTCCATGGTTAAGTGTGCTAGCCTTGGAGTAATATTGGGATGGGTGACCTCCTGGGAAGTTTTCTCGGGAAGTGCGCGAGTGAGGAAAAAGCGCACTGAAAAGACTCGTGTTGTTACCGTGAGGCCAGTCGTCTAGTCGGGATGTTACAAATGGTATCAGAGCAACTCATAAGAACTCCATGGTTAAGTGTGCTAGCCATGGAGCAATATTATGATGGGTGACCTCCTGAGAAGTTTTCCCATGAAGCGCGCGAGTGAGGACAAAGCGCGCTGAAAAGACTCGTGTTGTTACCGTGAGGGCAGTCGTCAAGTCGGGATGTTACACAAATGTAAGAGAATTATGAGATCGTTTCTTTGGGGAGGAGTAGAGGAAAGTAAAGGAGTAGCTTGGATTAAATGGGAGACAATTTGTAGGCCAAAGGAGCTTGGGGGTTTAGGGTTGAGAGATTGGGGCATTTTCAACAAAGCGCTCCTTGGCAAATGGAGATGGAGGCTCTTGTCGGATACAGAAAGTTTGTGGGTGAGAGTTTTAAGGGCAAAATATGAAATACCTGATCATTTCGGTAGTACTGAGGTAAGGGGGAAAATATCTAGTTGGTGGAAAGACATTATTAATATGTGCTTTGAAGATGGAGGGAGTAGATGGTTTGACCACGGATTGAAGTGAGTTGTAGGAGATGGAAGGGGAACTAGATTTTGGCTGGATTGCTGGGTAGGAAAAGAGAAACTGCAAGAAAAGTACAGCAGGCTGTTCAACTTGTCTGAGCAGAAAAATTCACGTATTACTGAATTGGGATTTTGGCGTGATGGGTCTTGGCACTGGAACTTCACTTGGCGAAGACAGCTTTTAGTCCGTGAGGAAGAGATGGTGGCTGTCTTAACTTCTTTCATAAGCTCTACAACACTTGTGGAAGGAAAAGAAGATAAATGGGTCTGGTTGGCAAGTGATGATAGCTGTTATAGTGTGAAATCCGCTTCTTGGTTTTTGCAGGGCCAATCCCAGTTTTTGAAGTTTTATGGCGCTGCAATGCTCCATCAAACGTCCTTGCTTTCGGCTGGAAAACCTTTTGGGGAAGAGTCCAAACCAAGGTGAATTTATCTCGACGAGGAATTATGCCGGCTGATGCATCTTTAGCTTGTGCTTTTTGTTCGATGGAGGATGAAAAGTTGGATCATCTGCTGTTACATTGCTCATTTTCCAATCAGATTTGGCATAAATGTAATAGGTGGCTAGGAATACTGTCGGTAATGCCGGAGTCATGTGGAGCACACTTCTTGCAATTCGGGGGAGAATTTTGGACTGCAAGCCAAAGGAAGGCAGCAAAGTCTATTTGGCTTGCACTGGTTTGGACCTTGTGGATGTCAAGAAACAACATCATTTTTAGAAATGGTGAGAAGGATGCAGATTTGATCTTTGAATTGGTTCAAATGAGGGCATGGAACTGGCTAAGGGAAAAAGATAAGAGTTTTGTGTTCTCAACATATGATTGGGTATCCAACCCAAGATATTGTCTGGGATGTTTATGATTCTAGCATCTCTGTTCCCACGGTGGCGAACTCTGCATTGAAGCTGCTATCAGTTAATTGCTGCATTGTTTTTCGTTGGAGCATCTAATGTGACAAAGGAATTAATTGCTTCACGTAATTGGAGGAGGAAGGTGGAATTTATAGTATGCTGAAGTTGTTAGTATCTGTACAAATTCTGTTTGTGGGATTGGATGTGTACTTCTATACCGGTTATTGTCTGCTAGTGGCTTGGGATTAGTTCCTAAGTGTTCCCCTGCTTTCACAGTTTTTTCCTTTCCCCTTGTAATTATTCTTCTGTATTTTTTTTTTTTGTTAGAGTACCCCTAGTACTCTTATCCAATACAATTTTGCTTACCAAAAAAAAAAAGTTTTTATATGAGAATATAAGAATAAATCACGACTGTTAGATCTAATCATAAATAGTTAAAATTAAAATAATTTAATTGTCACATGATCACTTAAAAATGTCATGTGACTTTTTAAAAAAGTCAAATAACTTCATGTTTTAATCTTATCAATGCATGATTAGATCTAACAGTGGTGATTTATTCTTATGTCTCATATAAAAACATTTTTCTCATAAGATATACATCCCATGGTTAAATAATACTTTAGTCATCGTAAAATAGTGGTGAATTGGATTTGATCCCTGTAAAAACTTTATAGGTTTTAGTCTCCAACATTAATGAAATGAGTCAAATTATTCTATCAGTTCATTTTCTGGCGGTTTAAACTGCCACTAAAACCAAGAATTAATAAATTTTGGTAGTTAAAAATCGTTGCTAATATTCCAAACCGCCACAAAATATTCGATAGAGACTAAATTCACATTTTTCAATAATGTTAGGGACTAAAAGTTTTGAATTTTTTTAGAAGGACCAGATTCAATTCATCCATATTTTACACAAATTAAAAAGAGATTAATTTCAATGCACTGACGGTGTAAAACATTTTACATCATCATTCAAGCACAACCTTCTATTTTCTATTTCAGATATTATTAAATTCAAAATTAATTGTGAGATAACAAAATGGAGGGATGTGATTGAATGATGGTGTAAAACTTATTTACACCGGCGTGCATAAAAATTAATCTCAATTAAAAAACCATTTTTATAGAGTAAAGTACACTCACCCCCCCAAGGTTTGTTAGAATTACACTACACCCCATTCTTATCTAAAATCCACACTCCACCCCATTTTATATAGAGGCAAATGTAGTGACGAAAAATATTCTTCATTAATAATTAGTTATTATTTAAATTGTTAATCAATAATTTCAAAAAATATTTTCAACATAATTCAATAAATTTAAAAATGAAAACAACACAGCCCTCCTCATTCTCTCAATCGCGTTCTTCCTCCGTAAATTAACAATGCAAATTCTGCAATAGTACACCTGAACAGTTGACAAACCATATCTCGAACATAGTGAAACATGCTTGTGTTTTCATATTTGATAATAATTCAATTTTAATCAAAATAATCTCTTTATACTTCCAATTTTCAAAATTGGATTGTAGACCCAAAAAGCAACACAAATGGGTGAAGAAAATAGAGAAATAAAATTAAGAAATATGAAGTGGATCGGAGGTCAATTTTCACTAAATTTTGCCTTTATAAAAAATGGGGTGAAGTGTAGATTTTAAAAAAGAATGGAGTGGAGTGTCATTCTTGCAAATCTTGAGGGGAGTGAATTTTATTCTTTCTTTCTTATATTAGGCTTTGCTAATTGTTTTCTTGGCAATCAAAACATGTATATAACGAGAACATATGTTTCTTCCATAAAAGATCAATGGAATTGAACCAAGGGACGCTCTAATTTTTTTTTCAAGAGACAATTTGGAGAGATTTTTCTCTATACTCACAAATTCAAATCTGAATTATCATCTAAAATATGGAGGGAAATAAAAATATAGTATTATATAGCAAGACTTGCAACATCATCACAAGTAGAAAAGGAAGCATGGTTTTTCACTTGAAGTATATAAGTGACAAGTTGCTCTTTTATTGTTCCACGGTCATCATCAGAAAAGTCAGCATGATAAATATTAGCAAGATGAGCAAGCTTATCAACATTAAACTTGGAGAAAGAGTTAGTGAGGTCAATACATGAGAAGCAATCAAGCACAATATTAGTTCCTTCACTAAAGCGGTGATCCATCTCCACACATATTTTGTCAATAGCAACATAAAAAATATATGCACAGTAATGGTGAAGATTAGTGATAGTCCTCCCTTCTTTCCTTGAACGACCCCGAACCGGTATTTCTTCATCCATATTTGGCACCAGAATACATTGATCACCACAAAACTCTTGGACATCACCAAATAAATTATCCCAACAACTATCTCTCAATTTCTTCAACCGAGCTTTGACAACATGAACTAATTTCATGGCAAGCACAATATTAAGATCTTTTTGTTGTAAATTTTTTGAAAGCTCGTTTGTGATACCAAACAATTTTAACATAAGCTTCAAAATGAAAGCAAATTCAAAGCTCTCCATTTTTAATATCAAACCTGCTGCTTGAGATGGTCCACGTCCATCTTCATCAACCATACTAAGCACCGTTAACACAGAAGACCACATTTGATCCAAACGAATCAAGGTAATATAATGTGAACCCCATCTAGTATCCCCGGGTCTAGCGAGATTAGATGATTGGTGCAAGCCCCTTCCTGTAGATATGTCACCTTTCTCAAGACGATTCAAAATATCTTGGTGTTGTGACTCCCTCAATTCATCCCTTCTCTTACAAGATGCACTTGTTGTGTTCACAATCAAGGAAATGTACTCAAAGAAATCATGAATAGATGAGCAACTACTAGCAACGGACATAACCACCAATTGCAAACGGTGAGCATAGCAATGAACATAGAAAACATAAGGGTTTTCATTTAGAATCTTTCTTTGCAAACCATTAAATTCACCTCTCATATTTGATTACAGCAACTTCCCAGTAAGGGTGTTAGCAACCCTATCCAAGTCAGGCTCCTTCTCAATCACAGCATCAGGGCTTCTGCCCAAATAAGTATTGATTACTTCAAGAGAAATCAATTCTTTTTCCTCTCACATACATCTTCTTATACTCAACATTATCCTCATTATCACAATCAGAGGGAATGTTCACAATGAATTCCCTTACCAGTTGAATATAGAACTTACCAATTTCAGTCACAATCTTCATCAGCCCTGCCTGTTCAATGACAGTCATGATCTCAGTGTAGCTTAAGGCTTCTTCACTCAATTCTCTTTCAACAGCAACCCTCGTCTGAAAAATAAATTTCTATCTCTGAGCAAACTCACCAGAGTGGAAAGACACATTGTCCATGGGTGCATCTGGAACATTCAAGGGAATTCTCTTCCCTTTGACTCTTTTCTTGGCAGTGGTGGAGATGTCTGAGACATCTTGCTCGACATCTGGTTCAGAGTCAGTGTTAGAAACATGTTTCCTCTTCCTTCCAGTAGAGGCAGCAATCTTCTCCTCTTTCTTTTCCTTCTTTTTCTTCTTCTCAAGAACTAGGACCTGAGATGCTTTTTGGAGTTTTGGGGGTCTGAGCACCAGAACCTTTTTTCTTATTTTTCTTCTTATCTGCATCATTCTTGCTTGCAGAATCGAAGGCCTTCCTGCTTGCAAAAGCAGTGGCCTTCTTGATCAATTCTTCATCATCACATTCCTCTTCTTCAGAGGCAATCAACACTTGTTCCTTACCCTTTCTGGACAAGGGTGTAGGGGATTTCTCACGGGGGATCTCAACAGAGGGAGTCTTCTCACTTGAAGAGTCATGGCTTTCAACATCAGTATCATTGCCCGTATCAGCATTAGACTCATGAGAGTTCGCTTTAGAGTTTGAATCAGAACCACAATCTTCCTGTGAGGAACCACGATCGTGGTTCAGATTGTGTCATGATTGTGAGGAACTTGAGACAAACACAAAAGTAACTGTTAGAGGTTAGAGAGAAAGATGATCGAAAATAACTGAGATTTGTGGAATCAAGAAGAATCAGTTCTGTGACTTCCTCAATCTCTTCAAGGGCGGTTAAATAGAGAGAAAAGTAGTTGTTTCCCTTGACATGTGTCAATAACTGTTATAAGTCAGTAATTACACAAATCCCTAATTTTCCTCTAAGTTTTTCAAATGAGTAAAATACACTCACCCCCTCAAGGTTTCAAGAATGACACTCCACCCCATTCTTTTTTAAAATCTACACTCCACCCCATTTTTTATAAAGGCAAAATTTAGTGACCAAAACAAATTCGTCACTAATAAAAAATATTTATTAATTAGTTAAAATTTAAATAAATTTAATGCATATACACTATCATACATTAATTTATGAAAATAATTTTATTGAATTAAATTTTAAAAAACAATCCACTCTGTTTGTTAAGTCCACGTCCCATCTATCTCAAAATCATATTTCTCACCACAAACGGTCACCACCAAGCCTTTGCTCCCTTTAACAAGGCTGCCACCGTCCCAGAATGTGAAACCCCATGACACCACAATGCCTCAAAGTTTTGTTGCGACCTGAACCCCAGAACGTGAATCGTACATCCCCAAAGCCACTTGTTCAACTACTTCTTGTGAACTTCACCCCTTTAAGTTGTGAGCGAACGCTCTGTTGGTTTAAGATGTTGTTGGATTTTGTTAAAAATGGTGCTCCACCGCATCGTTAGGTTCTAATAACCTCCGATCCACTTCATATTTCTTAATTTTGTTTCTCTATTTTCTTCACCCATTTGTGTTGCTTTTTGGGTCTACAATCCAATTTTGAAAATTGGAGGTATAAAGAGATTATTTTGATTAAAATTGTATTATTATCAAATATGAAAACACAAGCATGTTTCACTATGTTCGAGATATAGTTTGTCAACCGGTCAGGTGTGCTATTGCAGAATTTGCATTGTTAATTTACGGAGGAAGAACGCGATTGAGAGAATGAGGAGGGCATTGATGTTTTTATTTTTTAAATTTATTGGATTATATTGAAAATATAGTTTGAAATTATTGATTAACAATTTAAATAATAACTAATTATTAATAAAGAATATTTTTCGTCACTAAATTTGCCTCTATATAAAATGGGGTGGAGGGTTGATTTTAGATAAGAATGGGGTGGAGTGTAATTCTAACAAACCTTGAGGGGGTTGAGTGTACTTTACTCTTTTCAAATTTTGCCACATCTAAGGCTTTAGTAAAAATATATGCTAACTACAGATCAGCTTCCACATGCTCAAGAGTGATGACTTTTTCTTCAACCAAATCTCTCATGAAGTGATGACGGATATCAATATGCTTGGTACGACTATGTTGAATGAGATTCTTTGAAATATTGATGGTGCTCAGGTTGTCAGTACAATGTCATAACATCCTGTAGGACATTGTATTCCTTCAACATCTGCTTCATCCAAAGTAACTGAGTGCAACCACTTCCAGCAGCTATATACTCAGCCTCAGCAGTAGATAAGGAAACACAATTTTGTTTCTTGCTGAACCAGGAGATAAGGTTATTCCCCAAAAAGAAACATCCTCCTGAAGTGCTCTTCTTGTCATCTGCATTCTCTGCCCAATCTGCATCATAGTATCCTACAAGACTAGAATTTGTATGATGAGCATAAAAGATACCATAGTCACTCGTTCCACTAACATACTTGATAATCTTCTTCACTTGAACAATATGGCTTTCCTTAGGAGCAGCTTGATACCTTTCACACACTCCTAGCAAAGGCAATGTCAGGTCTACTAGCAGTGAGGTACAGAAGACTGCTTATCATACTCTTGTATAGACTCTGATCAACATCAAGTCCACTGTCATCTTTTGTCAATTTTATGTGAGTAGCTGCTGGAGTTCTCTTATGAGTTGAACCTTCAAGACCAAACTTCTTGACTAGTTCTTTGGCATACTTGATTTGTGAAATAAGCATAGTCTTTCATCTGTTTTACTTCCAATCCCAGGAAGTAGTTTAATTCACCAACCAAACTCATCTCAAACTCAGACTTCATATGTTGAACAAAATGTTCTACCATGTGGTCTGACATCCCGCCAAAGACAATGTCATCTACATATATCTAAGCTATCATAAGATTTCCACCATCATTCTTCACAAATAGGGTCTTGTCTATTCCTCCTTTGTTGTATCCCTTGTTTATCAGGAATTCAGTTAGTCTTTCATACCAAGCCCTTGGTGCTTGCTTCAATCCATACAGTGCTTTTCTCAACTTGTATACTTGTTATGGAAAAGTTCGATCTACAAAGCCCTTTGGTTGTTCTACATAGACTTCCTCATTCTGATATCCATTCAAGAAAGCACTCTTTACATCCATCTGATACAGTTTGAACTTCAGCATACATGCTACTCCCAACAACAATCTGATCGATTCCAATTGAGCAACTGTGGCAAAAGTCTCATCAAAATCAATTCCCTCAATCTGAGTATACCCTTGAGCAACTAATCTGGCTTTGTTTCTTGTTACAATACCATTTTCATCTGACTTGTTTCTGAAAATCCACTTGGTACCAATCACATTCACACCATCTGGTCTTGGAACATGATCTAACACTTCATTCCTCTTGAATGGACCCAGTTCTTCTTGCATGGCATTGATCCAGTACTCATTAGTTAGAGTTTCCTTGATGTTCTTTGGCTCAACCCTGGAGATAAAACAGGCATTTGCAATGATATCTCTAGATCTAGTAATAACTCCTTCATTCAGACTCCCAATAATGTTCTCTTTGGGATGAATTTTCTGAATTCTGATTGATGGAACAACCTACTTTGGTAACACCTGCTCACTTTCTTCTTCAGACCTGATGTCAGACATGATGTCTGTAACGTTTGGTCTTACATCAACTGTCTGAGGCACATTATCATCTCCATCTGCATTGTCTTCTTCCAGATTGTTTCCACTGTCATCAACAACAAAATTTATGGACTCCATCATAGTCTCTGTGCGAGAGTTAAAGACCATGTAAGCTTTGCTATTCATTGAGTAACCCAAAAATATCCCTTCATCACTCTTGGGATCCAGTTTCCTTCTCTGTTCTCTATCAGTCAGAATGTAACATCTACTTCCAAAGACATGAAAGTACTTAACAGTAGGTTTCTTTCCCTTCCACAGCTCATATAAAGTAGAATCAGTTCCTGAATGAATAGCTACCCTGTGGTGAATATAGCAAGCAGTGTTTATAGCCTCAGCCCATAAATGATAAGGAACTTTCTTTGCATGAAGCATCACCCTCGCAGGTTCTTGCAGAGTTTTCTTTTTTCTTTCAACTACACCATTCTGTTGAGGAGTGATAGGAGCTGAAATTCATCCTTGATTCCTTCATTGACACAATATTTTGAAAATTTTCTATTCTCAAATTCATTTCCATGATCATTTGTAATTCTCAAAATTCCATAGCCCTTCTCTCTCTGGAGTTGCTGACTTGGCTCTCTAAACACTTCAAAAGCTTATGATTTTTCTGCAAGGAATCTCACCCAAGTAAATCTTGAAAAATCATCAACACAGACAAACACATACTGTTTTCCACAAAAGCTTTCTTTCTGCATTGGTCCCATTAAGTCCATGTGTAGCAGTTCCAAAGATCTTGTTGTACCAACATGAGTCAGTTTCTTGTGAGAAGTCTGAGGCTGCTTTCCAATCTGACATTCTCCACACACTTTGTCCTCTTCAATCTTCAGTCTAGGAAGGCCTCTGATAGCTTCCTTAGAGATGACCTTCTTCATGCTTTTAGGGTTTAGATGCCCTAATTTTTGATGTCATAGTTTTGCTTCATCTTCCTTTGACACGAGACACACTGAAGTCATAGCCTTGTTTTGTGGAGACCACATGTAGCAGTTGTCTTTGGATCTCACTCCAGTCATGACCACTTCCTCATTCTCATCAGTAACTTTGCAGCCAGCTTTGTTGAATGAGACATTTAGATCCAAGTCACACAGTTGACTTATACTGATCAGGTTTGCAGTTAATCCTTCCACCAGTAGTACATTATTCACATTTGGAGAGCCACCACTAACAATCTTACAAGATCCTTTGATATTTCCTTTAGCACCATCACCAAAGGTGACATAGCTGGTAGTATGTGGCTTGATATTTTCAAGGTACATCTTCACACCTGTCATGTGCCTGGAACACCCACTGTCAAAATATCAATCCTCCTTAGAAGATACTCTCAGAGAAGTGTAAGCAACTAGTGTTGTAGCATTGTTCTTAAGTTTCCACTCTCTTCTTTTTAAACTAGCACAAATGTGCTTCTGAGTAAGTTTCCAATTCTGAGGAGCTCCATACAATCTGTAACAATAGGGTCTTATATGTCCAAGCTTACCACAGTGATGACATCTCCAGCTTGAGCTTCTCACTTTCTGAACTGGAGGATAAGAATAAGGAATCTGGTGATACCCTTGTTGAACACCATTTTGTGACATCCGGTTTGACATCTTGAACTCAGTTTTCTTCTCAGCAGGAATGAACTTGTTAATGATCTTTTTTGTTCTTCTGATGCAGGGTCGTCAGCATAGCCTAAACTAGTCATATTCTTTGCCACTTTTCCTGTTTCCAAAATCAGATCAAACACATCAGTCCCTTTATTCAACATACGAAAAGATTTTATCATACCTTCAATATTTGATTTCAACAACACAGTGACTTCTTCTTGAAGATTGCCATATATAATCAACAAATTATGCTTCTCAATTTCTAGATCATTGACAGTTTCTTCCAATCTCTTTCATTTTTCACAAGCATCCTTCTTGTTGTTGAACAAAAGCTTATATGTTTCAGCAAGTTCCTTCTCAGATATTTCACCATCACTAGACTCAGTTTCAGAATTACACTTCACAGTGAGACCCATGACTTGTGGTTCATCTTCCTCTTCTGTATCATCATCTAACCAAGTCGCCACCATTCCTTTTCCTAGCGTCTTTAGATAAGTTGCACATTCTGATTTAATATGCATATATCCTTCTCATTCATGACATTGATCTCCTTTGCTTTTGTTAGGTTTGTCTTCTTCATTGTTTCTGCGAGCAAAACCAGAATTCTTCCTAATGTCAGACCGCTTGTCTGGCACATTTGGTCTAGGCCTTCTTTCAAACCTCCACATAACGTTGTTGAATCTTCTTCCAAGCAGAGCTATTACCTCAGACAGATTTTCATCAGACTCTTTCTCACTTAGATCATCATCTTCAGTATTTGATACAAATGCTATGCTTTTATTCTTCTTATCTGACCTTTCATTAAGTGACATCTCAAAGGTTTGCAAAGAGCCAATTAGTTCATCAACCTTTATATTGAAAATGTCATAAGCTTCTTCAATAGCTGTAACCTTCATATCAAATCTCTTAGGTAAGGACCTAAGAATTTTTCTGACAAGCTTTTCTTCAGACATTTGTTCTCCAAGAGCAAATGATGCATTTTCCATCTCTCGCACCCTCATGTGAAATTCAGAAACAGTTTCATCCTCCTTCATCTTCAGATTCTAAAATTGAGTTGTGAGAAGTTGAAGTCTTGATACTCTCACTCTTGTGGTACCTTCATGAGCCACCCTGAGGATTTCTCAGGCATCCTTAGCCATAGTGCAGGTGTTGATCAATCTAAACATGTTCTTGTCCACTCCATTGAAGATGGCATTCAGTGCCTTTGAATTTGCTAGTGCTTCATCATCTTCATCCTTGGTCCATTCTTCCTTTGGCTTCAGTTCAGTGGTTGAAGTTCCTTCTTTGTCACTCTTCACGGGGTGCTTCCAGCCTTTGACAATAGATATCCAGGTCTTGCTATCAATGGATCTCAAAAATGCAATCATGCGGGCTTTTCAGTAGTCATAGTTAGTATCATCCAAGATTTGTGGCCTATGAACATATCCTCCTTCCTTGCTGTTGTCCATAATACCAAAAGTCTTTCCCTAGATCTCACCCAATAGTCGAACAGGGGTGCCTGCTCTGATGTCAATTGAAATTCTGGCAACCGTAGGAGAGATGTTTTACCAGATGTCTAAGACATCTTGTACAACATTACACAAAACACAGCAATCAGTGCAACAAGTTAAATGGCATAAAAACTAAAATCACACAAGAGATTGTTAACCCAGTTCAGTGCAATATCACCTACGTCTGGAGGGTTTTCACCCGAAAAAGATAATCCACTATTATAGAGAAATTGTACACAAAATGTCTCACAAGAAATGCCCCAGCTCAACTACATTTTCTACCTATCTCTACCTGTGGCTTATTACTTAGGTCTCCTCCTAAGTATGAGAGCCCCCTCTCACTTTCTCACACACAATCACTGCCACAGTGATTAAACTCTAATAAGAGTTACAAAGACATATCTCAAGATCACACAGAAACACAACTCTTAGCTCATAACAATCTCAAATCAAACCCTTGTGAACCGGGTTTGACTACACTTAATATATCCTTTGACGGCGCACAAAAGCTTCCAACAATAACCTAACTTGATCAAAAAGTAATCAACACAAAGCTTCACAAAAACTGCCAAGTAACAGAACGTCTCCCAGGGACAAATGTCATAGCACGATGTTACAACATTTTGTCCGACATCTTGGCACACTCAAACATTAGCTAAAATGCAGACAATCATAACAAAGGAACAACATAATCTAAAGAACAAGCCAAACAGATCTTATACAATTCCTATGATTCCTTGGTTCGTCTAGCCAAGCTACTTGTCACACTTTGTCTTTGATTCTTGATATTATCATAATATAATGCTCGACATGAGTTGTGGCTACTACTACGACTACCAACATGATCTTGCAAGCCTTGACATGCATGCTTCAAATCTTTATATCCGTCTTTGGTGAAGGCTTCATAACCAAAGTGCTCGGCCCTGCCGGGTTGCTCAAAGAGAAAGCAATAGAAACAATAAGCTGCATCATTGAATTCACTGTATTCTAACCATGAGTACTTACTATACCATGATTTAGAAAATGCTCTGGATTCATTTCCAAATTTAGTAAGAGGAAAGTTTGTCAAATTTGGTTGCATTGGACCCTTCAATATATATGCCCTTTTCACATCGTCTTGAATATTCAGAGGATACTCATTAATTTGTTTCCTACGAATTGGATCACGCACAATGTCATTTGGATTAAACTCATTGAAAACATTAGGCGGTGGTTCTAATTTAGCTTCCGATTGCACAACATTCACATTCTCAATACTTGCTTTAGCAACCAAAAACTTCCTCATCTCTAAAGTTTAATGATCTAAATAAGCAACAAAGAAAAGCCCAATTAGAAATTAATATCAAATTAAAAAAACACTAATGGGCTATAATGTTATTGCATATTTCTATCCCAATGCGTATTCCAATTTCCAAAGTTAATATTCAATTAACAATTAACATAACTTAAAATTGAAATCAATAATGCACACATGTTTTTGATGGGGAAGAGGACCACCTCCACCCACCACCCACCCACAATAAATTGTAATTAAAAGCCACATTCCCAATTTCTATAGTCAATAGCCACATTCTCAATTTCTATAGTCAATAGCCATATTTCAATTCATAAATTCAAGTCTCACTTTTCTCATTCTCAATTCCCATCTAGTCTCACTCTCTATCTCTCACTTTTCCATTCTCAATCCCCATCTTTTTTTAGATTGAAATTGAAGTGTGGCAAGCAATTTTAGAGGCACAAACATTGCAAGGTTTCCGAATTCTCATTCTCTAGTCGTCTCTAGTCTTTGAAAATTAACTCTCTGCCACTCACTTAGTCACTCTCTACTTCTCACTCTCTAGTCTCTAAGTCTCTACTCTTTGACAATACCCCTCACGCATCTCTCACTCTCTATTACCCCTCACTTTTTTTTGGCCCCTCTCTGTCACATACTCACAGTGTCACGCATCTCACTCTCTGTCTCTCTCACCCACCGCCCACCACCACTGCACACAGCACACCGTCCTCACTCTATCACTCACCACGCCCCCCCGCTTCACTCCTTCCCTCACCTCACCTCGCGACACGCTCGGCCGGCTCAAGCCCTCATGGCCTCACCCACCACACCGCCTCAGGCCCTCACCCACGCCCTCACCCACCACCTCAGGCCTCACCCACGCCCTCACAAAGTCAGAAATCAGTATCACAATCGGATTTCATTAACAAATTATTGTCACAGAGGCAGAGCAAAGAAATCAGAGAGAAAGAGATTGAAGCTTGAAGAGTACCCACAGAGAAAGAGACCTGTAGGGAGAAAGGCAAGGCAACCGGTTCCAATTGAAGCCAGAGGAGGTTCCAATTGATCAATTCAAGAAGTGGAGGAATCAACTGGAGTAGTGGAGTTAGGGTTCCAGCATCCGTTTCATTCTCCCCTTTATTTTTCTGAGTTTCTGAATTGAGTAGGAAATATTGATTTTGTGAAGTCCCTCAATTATGCCTTACTTTAAAAATTTTCCCATTTTTCTTTTTTTGGGGCCCAAAAGAAAAGTCTAGTCCAAAGATTTTTTTTTTCCCTAGAGCCTGGGCATGGGCCCAAGCTCGTCGGGCGGTAAATCCGCCCCTGCACACAGGACCCACGCTCTCCACCAAAAGTTTTGCTTCACAAGTATAAGAGTAAGAGAACTTGCAGAGGGTTTATGCTGTTCTGCCTTCGCCTTTTGACATACCATACATGTCATTACTTTCCTCAAAATGTTCTTCTTCATCCCTGACCACCAAAATTTCTCGTTCAGGTCTTGATACTCCTTGGTGAATCCTAGATGTACACTTTAAGCGCTTCTGTGTGCTTCTTTCAAAATCATTTCCCTTAATTCTTGATCTTCTAGAATGTACACTCGTTCTCTGAGTCTCCACAATCTGTCTCTCCCTTTGGTGAATTCACCCTTCTTTTCTCCTTCATTTTTCCTCATTTGTTCTTGAAATTCTTGATCTTCTTCCTGACTTTGCTTAATCTCCTTCAAAAATTCACTAGTTACTACGACCATTCCAAACCTTATCTGCTTGTGTCTCAGTTCCACAGCTAAGCTCGGGTCTCTGAATGCTTCAAGTAGCTTCAGTTCTTCAATCATCATCACAGAGATATGCAAACTCTTCCTACTAAGAGTGTCTGCCACAACGTTTTCGTTCCTTGGGTGATACTGTAGCTTGAAATCGTAATCGTTCAGGAATTCTACCCATCTCCTTTGTCTCATATTTAACTCTTTCTGATAAAAAACGTACTTGAGACTTTTGTGATCACTGAATACGGTGAATTTCGCTCCGTACAGATGGTGTCTCCATATCTTTAGTGCAAACACGACGCCCGTTAACTCCACATCATGCGTAGGGTAGTTTACTTCATGCGGCCTCAATTGTCTAGAAGCATAAGCTACCACTTTGCGTTCTTGCATCTGTACGCAACCTAATCCCAGTTTTGACGCATCGCAGTACACTTCAAAGTCCTTCGTGGGATCGGGTAAAATCAAGATTAGTGACGTGGTCAACCTCTTCTTAAGTTCTGTGAAACTATTTTCACACTCTGGTGTCCACTCGTAAGGCTGATCCTTCCTTGTAAGCTTCGTCAAAGGTGTGGCAATCTTTGAAAATCCTTCGATGAATTTCTATAATATCCTGCTAATCCAAGAAAGCTTCGGACTTCTGTGACTGTCTTTGGTGCTTCCCACGAGTTTACCGCCTCTACTTTTGTTGGATCTACTGCTATGCTAGCCTTGCTCACCACATGCCTTAAGAATTGCACTAATTCTAACCAGAATTCGCACATGGATAACTTGGTGTATAACCTTCGCTCTCTCAAAATTCCCAGTACCAACTTAAGGTGTTCTTCGTGTTCTTCCTTACTTTTTGAGCATGTGAAAATATCATCAATGAAGACCACCACAAACTTGTCCAGGTATAGGTTAAAGATCCTATTCATGTAATCCATGAATATTGCTGGTGCATTAGTCACTCCAAATGGCATGACTAAGTACTCATAGTGTCCATATCGTGTCTGAAAGGAAGTTTTCGGCACGTCTTCCTTCTTCACTCGAATCTGATGGTACCGAGATCGCAAGTCGATCTTTGAAAATACTTCTGCTCCCTTTGACTGATCCATTAAGTCATCGATTCGCGATAGCGGGTACTTGTTCTTGATGGTGACTTTGTTTAGCTACCAATAATCCACACACAACCACATACTTCCATCCTTCTTCTTGACCAATAAGACCGGTGCTCCCCAAGGGGATACACTTGGTCGAATGAACTTCTTCTCCAACAAATCCTCCACTTGCTTCTCCGATTCTGTCAACTCTAGCGGTGATATCCTATAAGGAGCAATAAAGATCGGTCCTGTTCTGGGAACTAGGTCTATGGAGAATTCTATCTCTCTCTCGGGTGGAAACTCGGTGACTTCTTCAGGAAACACATCGGAAAACACTCTGACTACGTCTAGCGTTCCTAAGAGTACATCTAAATCGCTTTTAGACGTATCCTCACTCGCTTGCTTAAATCTCTTGGGATGTCCTTCATCTCCAAAAGTAACAGTCCTATGTCTACAGTTTAGTGTAGCATCATTGGCCGACAGCCAATCCATCCCTAGAATCACATCTAGTCCTTCCAAAGGTAAGCACACTAAGTCTTGTGTACAGGTCCTCCCTAAGGTAACTACACAACATCTCTCACATACTTCTGAGGTTCTACTAGTGTTCTTAGTTGGGGTACTAACTTCTAAGTCCCATGCCAAACTTGTCATTGGTAGTCCTAGTTGTTTGACCCTCTCGTGTGGTAAAAACGAATGCGTTGCACCTGAATCATATAAAACACATTCCCTTATCATTGCAAACACATTCCCTTTCTTAGTTGGTCGTCCGATCCTCCTGTTGTCTCTTGGTGGTGCATTTGTGTTCCTATTACTCCCTTCGCCGACCGTGGTGGTGGGATTTGGGTTTCCACTTCCTCCAGTTTGCACTCCAGTCTGCTCCCCCAACACCACTCTGCACTCATGTGCATGGTGCCCATTCCTGCAGCATCTCATACAAAATGGGGTATTATTGAATCCTCCAGGCCTCCCTTGGAATCTAGAACCTCCAGCTCCATTCCATGTTCTTCCAAATTGATTTCTTCCCTAATCCTGTGATCGAAAGTATGGTTTCTTCTTTTCTTCCTTCTTCTTGGGTGCCTTGTTCACACCTAATCCTTTCAAATACTCCTTTCTCATCTTCTCATTCTCTTCGAAAATCCTGCACTTTTCCACCAAAGTAGCAAAATTTCGAATTTGATCATGCCTTACAACAGTCCTAATGTCATGTATTAATCCATACTCAAACTTAACACATTTGGAAGTCTCATCGTTACCCGTGCTATAATGCGGGTGAAACCGACACAATTCTTCGAACTTTGCGGCGTTCTCCGCTACCGACATCGCTTCCTGCTTCAGCTCCAGAAATTCCATTTCTTTCATACCTTTTGCATCAGCCGGGAAATACTTCTCAAGAAAAGCATTCTTGAAAATTTCCCAAGTCAATCCTCCTTCCACTCGGGTAATCCTCCCCCTCACACAATGTCCTCGCTTCTCTTGAAAGTAAATAACTATCAAAGGCCACTTTTCTGGGTTCAGCACATACCAGAGTCTCATTAATCCTTTCTAGTTCTCTTATCCACTCGTAAGCTCCATCTGGGATATACCCTCCTTCAAACTTAGGCGGTAAGTTGTTCAAGTGCTCTAGCCATGGCTGGCATTTCTTCCTGAAATCCACAAAATGATTAGTTCTTTCCCAAAAATTTCTAACTTAGACTTCCCCTAGTAGGCTCTATCCCTAGGCCAAAGAATCATTGCTCTGATACTAACCCTGTCGCGTCCCCCTTCCATGAGTGACGACTTCACCCAACTCCTATCACCTCAGGAGCGAGCGACACGATGTTTTTTTGTCAAGTTACGCTAATCCTTACTAATTATAATCTAAACTCAGGGACCACTAAGAGCGTCTTCAGTTTAAGAGTTCCCTTCTAACCCTTCAGGCGAATGACCATGCATCTAAATCAAACATATTAGTGACAGAATAACTAGCATCACACACATAAACATACATGGCCTGGGTCACCATAGAGTACACATGACAGAATCAAATAGATTGTTCAAGATAGGACAAACATGTCCCCACCAGACATCATAAAGTTGAACTAAATAGCAATAAGAACTGATAGAAACTTCTTTGGACCGTACGCTTCACTCCCCATTCATCTCCTCCTCTGGATCCTCCTCCATCTCTCCGTTGTTCCCCTCCTCCTGCACCGGTACCGGTACTCTCTCCCCCAGGTCGTCTACTCTCAAAATACTCTGACGGTATATTCGGGCGTCTCTGAAAAAACTAGGTGAACACACTCTCTTCTGGGCAGTGGTCCTCCGGGGCGGTGAACCCACAGACTCTCGTGTTGCCTGACCGGGTGTTAAGGGCTGCTGCGGACTTCTGACCTGAATTGGCGTAGTTTGAACTGGTCCCCTCTGAGGAACGGGATCCACTCCGTACTTAGGATCAAGATCTGTACCAAACCAAGGAACGAGATCCACCTCGGGCTGAGGCTGTGGTGCTGGATCGAGAACTGGTGGTTGAAACATCCATTTGTGCCTTGGCATGTAAAATGAGAATGTTAGAGGGATCGTCACCGGATAACCTATGTCATCAGATCCCGGTGCCCTACACCACAACATTGTTAGTCCATTATAAAAGCAGAACCCTGAATTGGGCTCGAGATACCAGCTAGTGCGGGATGGAAAATCAGCATGGATGGCGAGCACCGGAGGGAGACTCATCGCTTAACCTGTTATCTGCTTATGAGTAAAAATAGTGCAAGGGTGAGTCAAACGCGACATTGCCCAAGATACATACCAAATAATATAAACGACAAAGCTCAAGATAACATACCATTAAATACAAGCATGTTAACAAACACACACAACAACAAAGTATATTATGAGAGTTTCATCACCTTATATCTTTGACCTTCGATTAGACTTCACTCCCATATTTCTTCGAAGTAGAGAGTTCCTCGCCAAATTTTTTATATTATTTATCATGTGAGGAGCATATTTTTGGGCCCAAAGCCTTGGCTTCTTTAGTCTTCGAAAAGTCGTCTCGGAAACATGGACACTCTTCACAGTCCACTCTTTACCGGACATGATCGCTTAGTAGCTGTAAGACCCGGATAATTTATACGATTATTAACTACTTGTTTATCAGTTTAATAGTCATAAACGCTATTAAGCTTAAGTTGATATGTTCCTTATACCTTGTGTGTTATATAAATGAGTATGCTTTTAATAATATTATTATTATTTACCTCCTAAAACAAATTTAAAAGAAAAAGAAGTTGCAGAAAGAAAATAGTCAATCACGTGACTAGTTAGTGAAGAATGAATAGGTATATATAAAAGTGTAAACAAAAATTTAACAACTCACAGGACATGAAAGGAATGTAAGTATATATACATATATATATTTTGTCACACACCTAGTTTCTTGATCACTTAAACTTGCTCAAAGTGATTTTAAATTATATCATAGAGTCCCTAATAATTTTTAAGATATTGATTCATCTTCCTAATATTTTTCTTATGAGTTAAATCCTACACTATCTATACTAACCTTTATATATATACTTTAGTTCCAAGAGACTAAACAATGCCTTGGAACAGAAACGAAACAAGGAAAGATTAAGAAATTGAATTGAAGTATGAACTAAATTTACGTGTAAATGGAAGAAGGATCAGCTGGCCAAGCTACAGGTCTATAAGCAGGAGGTGGCGGCCTGAAACATAAGATAGAATGACAAGGATTGGAAAATAAAACGTGTAAGCAAGGAGAGATTTCTGCTGGCAACTCTATGAAGTCTAGGAGATGGACGTGCTATCAATCCAGGGGCAAGAGGATCACTATAAAAGGGAGGAAGCATGTATTGAAGTGGCGGGGGCCGAAGAAAAAACACAAAGAAATGAAAAACTTTAATTACTAGTTGTGAGTGAATTGATCTCTAGTGAAATTTCTTGAGTGTGAGGAAATTCTTGTGTTTTGGAGTGGAAGCTAGGATCTTGAAGCTTAGCATTTTCGAAAGCAATTAATTTTCTAAGGATACGAAGAGCGAGAATGCGTACGTGTCGGAGCTGAAGCATGGAATGGAAGAGAGCCAGTACGAGGCGCGATGACGCGATTGATCGAAGTCGCAACTTAGGAAAGAAAGTGGCTAAGGTGAGGGCACTTCGCTTCGGCTATTTATATTATTGAATATCTGCTATGTGATTGTTGTGAGCTATTCTCTTAGACTATTTATATTGTTGAATATATGCTATATGATTGAGTGAGAGCACTTTGATGCTTGCTATTTGATATAATGGCTTGTTGTGATGATGACTTGTATTTTGTGATATTTAAGTGTCTGTTGACGGCATATCGATTGTGTAAGTGAAGGGTTTCTCCAAGTATCGGTTAGACGAGATTCTAACGATGCTTTAGATCTTTTGTGGTTTTGAATAGAGAGGTTTTCTCAAAAAGAGTTACACAGGGTGGGAACATTTTATCTAATTTACTACAGTTTTTGAAAAAGAACAAACCCATTCATGATTTACTTATAAACTTCATCTAATGGAAATAATTAAAGTGTACACATATTTTGTAAATTAAAAAGAGTTTATTTGCATTGCAAAACTTTTAAAGAATGAGAAGGATATTTTCAAAGGGGCTTCAATCAATCCTTTTTAGAAAAGAGTATTTCAGAAGGGACTTCAATCAATTCTTTTTAGAAAAGAGAATTTCAATGGGGGACTTTATTTGATGATTTTTGAGAAAAGAAAGACGAGACTCGATGACACGGTTACTTGGAGTGGAGTGACCTTTCGTTGTGTAAACTTCGGTCACTTGGAGTGGAGTGCAACCGTTGATGTTGAATCTAGATTTGGTTTTCTAGTATGACTGTTTTCTTAGAGATAGACGTGAACACTGGAGAGGGTGTTCCCGTTTGTTTGGCTAACCATGATTCATATCATGCATGCATTCATTTTGTCAGGATGGTGGAGTGGCCATGCCTGTCTTCTGAGGACGATGGAGTGGTCGTACCTTCAGATGTTGATACTGGAGTGGGTATCAACTATGTTGATACTGGAGTGGGTATCAACTAAGTGGCATTCACTAGTCAGAGGTTGATACTGGAGTGGGTATCAGACCGACTAAGTGTTGTCCCGCCTACCTCATGGAAAAGGCGTTTATATCCGGATCATTTGATGTGCCTATGTGGCATTGCATTTGCACGAGCATATAGACTAACCTTAGAGTTGTCGATTGAGCTTGATGATGAGGTGATATGTACTATGAGTTTTGATATGCTTGAGATAAGCTAAATGTGATTTAATTGTTATGTGTGTGGGAGAGGTTTGTCATTGACAACCCTCGTATTTTACGTAAGCCACGTGATCGATAGATCTTCGTGAGTAAGCGTGAAACGTATAAGTATGTGATTATGTGTATACTGTGTGACCTACTACTATATATATACATATATTCTGGAAGTTGACCCTCGCACGCCATTGTATGTATTGCTTGTGTTTGGGCGGCCGGCGACTGCCAGGTGATGGACGACGACGTGATCAAGTACCATGCCTTGGAGGAGCCAAAGTGATGCTGCCAATGACGAGGATCCATGATAATGAGATTATGAGCCATGCTTATGTATCAGTTTGGTGAAGTGAGCAGTAAGTCATTCGTGGGATTGACCACATGTCTATTAATGCCAGAACCCTGTCACATATCTTGTTAGAGATTGACTATTCGACCATCGAGGAGACTCGCTCAGAGGAGAAGTAGAGTCTTGTGTAGGGCTTGAGCCCTTTGGGTAGAAAGCTTACCGTCATTGGTTGAAGCTTGTAGGATGATCATATGAATTTGTATTCTATTGGGTTCGGAGGAAGGGTAGGTCCCGATGTGTGTTGTTTGGTGGTCTATCCAGCGTAGAGATCATAGTGAGCGTGTTGGGCATAAGTCTTTTGATATTTCTTTTTGAAGACTCAACTGTACCTATACCTTTGGATATAAAGTTATATATTATTGGGTAATTACTGTGTATTCGCTAGAGCATGTTGTGGAAAAAAAGTTACTCGCATTTTTGGACTCCGAAAGTTTAGTCAGCATATTTTTTTTGGATAAAGGTTACTAAAGTGACCCTCGAGAAATCGGGGCGTTACAGTAGCTCACAGACAGAAATACACAGCTTCAGGACTCCTGATACTTCACATCAGACCGGCCCCCCGGACCCTGCCGGTAGCTGATTGAGAGGTAGAACCATTTTGTAAGTCTCGGGTCTATTCATCTCTGAACAATACCACCATTGGCGTCTCTGTATTCCCACTCTCATTAGTGGTAATGACAACACTTTCCTACTCCTTGTCTCTCCAAGAGTTCATTTACAAACATCATCCATCACCCCCTTATTCTTCTTTATCATTTCTAGTGAACTATAAATAAACATATGTACCTTACTCTTCAAGTAAGTACACATCAAGTTTGTTAGAGTTGAGATCCATAAGGACCAAGTAGTTGGGTTTTAAGGCAGGAAATTCCATTCACTTCGGTAATGGTTATGTACTTTATGCTCAGTTTAAAAGAAAGGTCACTGCCTATCATTTATTCAATTTTATAATTGTTTTTATCTATCTCCCTAAGATGGATTCCAAACATGTGACGGGTGGGTCTATTTCTCAAAACAAGTATCAATAACACATTAACCGGTGAATTATTTCCCTTCACCTTCCTACTTTAGATGTATATTATTATTGCCATAAGACAATCTGATATTTAAGCCAATAGGCCATTAACCTAAGTATCGCCATATCACATGGCATACTTCATCTCGTTACTAATAATGCAGCAATACAACATCCACATGCAATTCACATTATGAATCACAAGCAAACATTCGGCATAACTTCATCAAGCATACAATTCAGATTTGCATTTGAAAACAATTAAGTAAATAACAATATGTTTACTATCGCCTTAACGATTACTTATCCGTCATGTACCAAGACAAGATCTTGTCTAACTCCCTTTACCTTGGGTTCTTAGTGGGTGAGAGTCTTGAGGCTCCAAGCCTGCATTCATAGGTCATATAAGTCACGATAATTAAGTTCTCTAATCACTTAATTAGAGTTACTTAGGGCTTAACTATGCTTAGTGAGTCCTTAAACTTATTTCTAAGCCTAATACTTTTGTCATTATCACTAAACCTTCCTCTGACTAATCTCTGACTTCTAAGATTAGGCTCCTAACACCTAACTAAGGTTAGATTATGAAAATCAAGTTCAATTCTCTAACCTAAAGTTCCATAAGTTCTAAGCTTACTTGCAAATTAAGAAATTTCTATCCTAAGCTCATAACATACTTCTAGTACTCTAGTCCTATAGTTTCCTACCTTCTGAGACCATCTAAACCATTTTCACAAGCTTTTGAGCACTGCAACTACCTCAATTAGCCATTTTAAAAACTGGCCGAGAAGTGAAATTGGGATTTTTCACCTCAGGGCTTAATTATCAATTCTAACTATTCTAATACGTCCTAACATGTTCCAGAAGCATAAACCAACTCTCATAGTGCTCCAATTCGTTCTCAGGACCTCAATTGGAAGAGAAAACTGAGGACGAATGTTCATGCATTGGTTGCTTCGATTCCTATGGTTTCAGGCTTTGAAACTAGTCTAAAGCTTCCTAAAATCATTCTAACATGCTTACGAATAAGTTTTGGATCAAAAAACGCTAAGAATTAGCGAGTTGCAGAGAACTCACTAAGACAGATCGCCGGAGAAGATGATCGGAGCGCTAGAGCTTTCAAAAATGTCGACATCAGAGCTGTTCTGGGCACAGGTTCTACTCGTTGAGGGAAGAAGATTGATAACAATGGGTGGCTTTGGAACTGAACGAGGTGACCGGAAAGTGGAGTTGCAGGTCGTGCAACTCACCGGATTCTGGAAAAGTTCGCCGGAGATGATGATCTTCTTTGTTTTTGAGCTATCCTTGCTCAAAGCTTTACCAAAATGACCCAGATCAACTCCTTATCCTTCCAGAAACCTAATGAACTGAGAATTACACTCTAACACTCAAGGAATTGGAAGAATTGAAGAGAAGAAGCTCTCAAATCTCTTCTCGGATTTTGGGATGTTTAGGGCTCTCTAGACACTCTTGGATGAAACTGAGGCTTCGAATGGATTGCTAGGGGCTCAAGGACTTCAGCATGTGTCATTTTATAGGTTGTAGAGTGCTTAATTTCGAAAATCATGCTTAAGCTCTAATCCAAGTTGCACCTCCAATGGCTCTTCATGCATGGAGCTAAGGCATTCTGATTTCAGACCTCATGTGTGCTCTGCCACGTCCAGGCTGCATATAGACCAGGTTCATGGGGAATGCAAGTCATCATGGTGCTTACTATTGATGAATAGTAGCTTGTCATCATGGGTGAATAGTGCTAGCTTGCACCAGTTGGTCGATTTTTATATAATGTCTTCAGGTCGGGACAAAGAGGCTACTATGCATCACTATTTTTGGCTGGTATAGGTTTTTAGTAGTGTATTTCGTCTCTGAATGCTCAGTGCTAACACATCTCTGTTATTAGGGTTTTGGTTCGATGGCTCGACTATCGATCTATAAGAGACAATGTCTTTCCATTGTCAAGAGATTTGATCAGAGTGACTTCCTATCCCTATCTATTCGAATTCTATATCCCATTGGGGTTATGACGACCATGTCTTTGATACTTTTCATTATCGGCTTGACCTAATCGTCACACCGACCGTCTGTCTACGTATCCTTCTAATCTCAAGTAGTATACAAGCATTAGGTCATACACATACACACATGCACACATATACACGTGTGTCTATATATATATATATATATATATATATATATATATATATATATATATATATATATACTCATTCATGGTTCGTTAAAGTTCTAATCCTAACTCATTCCTAGTCCTAGGGTTAAGTCATGGTTAGGGTGTGGGATGTTACACATTTTCTCTTCAATAAGTCCTAAGCAAGCTTTTAGAATCATCAGACTCTTCGTCTCTTTTATCTTTTCTTTCTTTTTCAATACTCAAAGGCACTTGTCTTTATTTTGGCAATTCAACATGCTTTTTTTTCTCTTTTAGGAAGGGAGTCTTTTTTATATTTTTCCTGCTCAATCAAAACCACAAATCACTCACCAAAACTCAATTCACCATAGTTTAGAGTTCAAGAAAAATATTCATTCATAAGGCTCAACTTGGGTAACCAAGGGAATATGATAACAAGCCAAAATCTGAGGCAAAAAAGAATTCCTACGAAGTCTCTTCAAGAACAAGAACTGTGCAACAACCAATATGAATTTCAATGCAGAGCTAAGCATGTATAGGAATGTTAGTAATAAGCAATGAAACTCTCAGCACTCAACAACACAATAAGGTGTCGAAGTGAAACACCCTTTCTTATGAACTCAAGAAAGTAAAATCAAGCTACCTCACCTTCCAATCACAATAGCATGTACAAAGACCACAAGATAAAAACATGGAAGTATCATCAGTTTTTAATAAGAAGCAGCAAAACCAGTGGTGAAACCACTTGAGCGAGTTCAGCACAACAGTAAGTCACCAAGGATATATATGAAGGTATGAAAAACGGTAGAAAGGGGGGGGTTTGAATAACGTTTTCAGAACAAAACTTCCACCTTAAAGATTTTGACAAATCTTTCGAGAACTTAAGTGCTAAAGATAAGAGATAGAAAAGCACACAAGGATTTTATCCTGGTTCACTTGATAAATCACTCAAGCTACTCCAGTCCACCCGTTAAGGTGATTTCTTCCTTCTTAGAATGAAGGCAATCCACTAATCAGGTAAGAGTTACAACTGCACTTGAAACCTACAAGTGACTAACAATTACACTGACTTAGCTCACACTAAGATTCACTCTCTTAGTCTTCTCTAGGATCCGATCAACCTTGATCTCCTAAAGGAACTAAACAAACTGTTTATCAAAGAATTGTTTACAAGAGATTTGCTTCTAAAAAGCTAATAGTAAACACAATGAATTTCAGATGAAAGAAAGCTTAGAATATTTTGAATATGTCTTGCGCGTATATGTGTTTCTTTCTAACCACTTCTTTCAATCTTCAGCCTCTATATATACTCCAAGGATTAGGGTTGAGCGTTGCATGGGAAATGCTACCGTTGGAGGGCAGTTCTGGAAAATCCAGCTTCTGCTGTGGCTGAGAACGTTAGGTAGGTCGTCAGGAAGGTACACTTGCTTTTGTACTTGGATAGCGACTTGACCTTTTAACCTAGGAGACTTCTGATCAGGGGAATACTTCATATTGGAACTTGTGAAGCCGGTTGATCAGAGTCAGAGGGAAAGCACAGATCCTCTGACCATTGTATCTTCTGATTCTGAACTCAGAGGGAAGAACATGGCCTTCAGAGTTTCTTGCTTCTGGACTTCAGAGTTTCCACTATTCAGCTTCTGGATCTTCAGAGTCTTCTACACCATCAGAACATCTGAACCTTCAGTGTTTCTTGGTTATCAGAACTTCTGGATCTTCAGAGCTTCTAGCGACTGAGTCCACATCAGAGTTTGTATAGCTTCAGAACTTTTGAAGCTTTTCCACTGTTCATACTGAACATGGTGAATGCGAAAGCGTTGCTTGGGTTACCCTTTATACACGGTGCTTCTGATTTGTGTGAGATTGAGTTGAGGTCAGAGCCTGTAAATAGCACACTCAGAAAAACACGTTAGAGTACCACAATTGTTCATATCAAAAGGTTAACTTGTAATCATCAAAACATAGAGTTGTACTACTAGATCAAAACTTGATCTTACAATCTCCCCCTTTTTGATGATGACAAAACTAAGATTTTTGATGAACAATTCTTAAACATTAAACTGAATTCACTCAGAGTTTAGAGATATAGAATAAGACTTATCCTGATGTGAATAGTTTATCTTGCTCATTCTGAATTCAAGTCACTGCTTGATTCTGAGCTTAGCTCCCCCTGAATCTAATACTTGATGAAAACGTTAGTAAAGTCTAGATTCTGAGCTAAAAAATATAAGAGTTCAGAGTGAAAAGCTTATGACATAGATGAAAAACGAATAATCAGAGCGCATAAGTGATCAGAGTCATGGACAAGGTATCAGAGTCTTGGGTATCAGAGTCAACTTAGAATCACTTCAGAAGAAGTGAAATGTATTCCTTGTATTTGCCCAGTGACACATCTATGGTCATGAAGGTGGAACTCTTAAAATCTCCAAAAGAAAAATAAGTCACACTAACACATCTTATAAATCAAAAACTGGGTTTACTCCCCCTTTTTGTCATAAGCAAAAAGCTTGGGGTGTGAAAAACTTAGCTTGAAGTACAAGGTACTCCCCCTTAGAGAAGGTCTAAGTTTAAAAGAAAATGAAAACGATGTAAGAATCAGAGTTAGGCGAAAATAAATAGAAGAGTTAATGCAAGGGATGAACGTTTACCACCGGTCAAGTGAGTAAATAGAAGGGTCAGTTACCAAGAACTTAACCTCGAGAAACTGTAAGAGCATTAACTTTCAGAGAGAAAGTGAAGCCTATAAAAAGCGTTGGAGAGAAAGGTAAGCTTCACACCTCGAATAATTTTCAGTAAAAAAAAATGGCATCATACAACGTAGCACTAGAAGAGCTGAGGAAGAAGGCCTTTGAAGAGGACCTGTTCCTGAACATCAGGCATCCAGAGGGTGCAACTACCATCGCGGAGCTGACACGGACACTGCTGGAAGAGGACCTGCGTCCAGAGTTGGAGAGAGACCTGAAGGAATTTCTTGCCTTCGTGGAGGAGGTGCAAGAACTCAGCCGGCTTGAACTCAAGCTGCTGGAAGAGAAAGAGAGTTTGGAAGAGAAGCTCAAGACTTCAGAAGAGATTCTGGAGAGGGATGAGCTAAAGATCAGGCTCAGCAACATCCAGCATGTACTGGAGCGTCTGGAGAAGGATAGGTCAGAGCAGCGCCAGGAGTGCAGAAGAATGAGGAGAGATCCTCCATTCTAGATTATATGATGGAAAGAAATATGATGTAAACACAAAACAATTATGAATAAAACGAGTTTAGCAAACATATGTGACATAAGTATATAGTTATGCATATATAATCACAAACGAACAAAAGAGAATAAATAAATAAAAAGAAACAGAGTTTAACAAAGGAAAACAAAGGTAACGAAAAAGAAGAAAAAGAAGAGATCCTAAAACTAAGGTTTGTCAGTGCGTCGCAGAAGTTCCATCATCATGTGCTTCATCTCAATCAGCATGGATTCATGAGTGTCAAGACGTTGTTCCATGATGTCGAGTCTGGATGAGCTTGTCTGAGTAGAACTGAAAGGAACATTCTGAGCAGCTTGAGGATCTGGAATGGAAGCAGAAGCAGCAGGAGTAAACACAACTGGTGCAAGTGCTTGGCATCTAAGAGCTTCAGCCTCAGCTTCAAGTCGCTCTGCCTCAAGTCTGGCTTGTTCAGCTTGAGCTGCTGCTTGACGTGCAGCTTCTTCTGCTTGTTCTTTCTTTCTCTTGGCTTCTTCAATAGCTTCAAGAAGCTTATTTCTCTGTTCTAGTTCATGAAGAGCCACCCTTCTAGCAAACCTTTGCTTTGCAGCCTCAATGCTCTGACTGCCCTCTGCATGCAGGAGCTGCATCATAATCGGAACTTGAGCCACTAGCCAAGTGCTCAGATTGTTCCACTCATCAGCCACATTTTCAGCATTCTCCCTGAGATCAGTCTGACCGTGCACATTGCGGAGCCTCAAGGAGGCTTCATGATAGAAGATATTGATGCACTCAGAGAGAGATGTGGGTTGAAGGTGAGTATAGGGAATTATGGAGAGGTTGGGTGCAGGAGAGGCTGGGTGATTGCTGCTATGAGCTTCAGAGGCACCTTGTGGAGAACCAATGTTAATCATGGGAGCATTGGGTTCAGAGGTTCCAAGGTGAGGGTCTGAAGTTTCAACCAGAGGGTGAGGTGATCTAACCGAGGATTGGTTAGACACTGATTGTTCGGGTTCAGGGTCTGGTTGAATGGGCTCTTGTTGGTCAGGGACAGGGTGAGCTTGTTGAACTAAGGGGTCTGCCTCTTGGATAGGATTGGCCAAGATAGGTTCATCTGGGTCAACTAGACGTTCAGGTCTAGGGCCAGGATATCTCCTAGGGCTTGGACAGGTAAGGTAATACTCTTCCAAGCAGACACCTTCTCTTTTCTAACCTCCATGAATTTTCTAATTGATTCAGAGTTATTGGAGGGAGAAGAATCAACAACATTGATTGGGAAGGATACAGGTGTAAAGGCTGTTGAAGAGTCTGTATCCGTGGTTCTGGCAGCAGGACGTGCTGATGCTCTGGGAGCAGAGTGATCAGACGTTCTGGGTTGTGGTTCTGTTTGGTTGGGCTCTGGTTGGTCATGGATGATGGGTTCAGAAGATAATGGGTCGTACGGAATGGTAAGGAGAGAGGTTGGATCTTCTGACCTAGAGGTTGGGTTTTGAAGCAAATTCCAGAGAGGTGCTTCGGTAGGAGAAGGTTGAAAGAAGGAGGATCGTGGGGAATGTGGTGGAGAGGTGGTTTGTGCGGCTGGTTGGGATTCAGGAATAGGAGTGAGGGGATTTGAGGAGTGTTGAAGCAAGGCAGAAATAGGAAGTGCATCAAATAAATTCAAATCATCATCAGAAGCAAGTGCAGGCTTACTTGAATGTGCTGATGATCGAGTCACTCTGGCAGGAGGTTCAGTCCTTCTGACCACTGCAGCAGCTGGTTCCACCCGAGTAGGCTTCACCACGATTCTGACCTTCTTCTGCTTCTTCTTTGGAGGACCATCCTCACTATCACTATCATCACCATCATCAGGCTTTCTCTTTGTCTTCTTGACCAGAGGGACATCAGATTCTTCAGAGGATTCTTCCAGAACCATCTTCCTCTGAGCTTTCTTCTTGGGAGGAGAAGGAAACTCTGGAGCTGGCGGCAGTCTGCTGAAGAAATCATCAAGATCAATCTCGAATCCTTGAGCCCTGAGGTCTTCAACATAGCATCTGATGGCTTCAGGATTGTCTGCTTGAGTCCACAGTGGGTAGTCATTCAGAGGCATCCTTCTTCCTCTGATCTCAGAAGATGTGTCTTCATGAGCAGGAGCAATCTTCTTCTGGACCAAACCCATCTTCTTCAGAGAGTTGGCAGTGAAGACATCGCTGACAATTGTGCTCAAGTCCTCTGTGCAACCAGCATTGATCAGGTCTTGAATGAGGCCACTCTCAATGAAGAGATCAGACAGCAGTCTCCCAAAGGGGATATACTTGATTGCTGACTTGATTGAGGCAGTAGTCCTAGACTTCCGGATACACTCCTTCAAGTAGGAGAACAGGAAGTAGGGAAGGCAGATCTTCCTCTTGTCTTGTATGAAAAACAGCATCGCCTTCTGGTTGAAGTTGATGTAATATGGGGAACTGCCCTTCGGTCTCTGATTGATGCAGTTGAGCAGGATCTTGTGCCAGATCCTGAGTTTGGGGTGAAGGTCCATCACCTTGTAACTTGTCTTGCCCGGTTTGAAAGTGGTGTATGAAGGTATGAAAAACGGTAGAAAGGGGGGGGTTTGAATAACGTTTTCAGAACAAAACTTCCACCTTAAAGATTTTGACAAATCTTTCGAGAACTTAAGTGCTAAAGAAAAGAGATAGAAAAGCACACAAGGATTTTATCCTGGTTCACTTGATAAATCACTCAAGCTACTCCAGTCCACCCGTTAAGGTGATTTCTTCCTTCTTAGAATGAAGGCAATCCACTAATCAGGTAAGAGTTACAACTGCACTTGAAACCTACAAGTGACTAACAATTACACTGACTTAGCTCACACTAAGATTCACTCTCTTAGTCTTCTCTAGGATCCGATCAACCTTGATCTCCTAAAGGAACTAAACAAACTGTTTATCAAAGAATTGTTTACAAGAGATTTGCTTCTAAAAAGCTAATTGTAAACTCAATGAATTTCAGATGAAAGAAAGCTTAGAATATTTTGAATATGTCTTGCGCGTGTGTATTTCTTTCTCTCTAGCCACTTCTTTCAATCTTCAGCCTCTATATATACTCCAAGGATTAGGGTTGAGCGTTGCATGGGAAATGCTACCGTTGGAGGGCAGTTCTGGAAAATCCAGCTTCTGCTGTGGCTGAGAACGTTAGGTAGGTCGTCAGGAAGGTACACTTGCTTTTGTACTTGGATAGCGACTTGACCTTTTAACCTAGGAGACTTCTGATCAGGGGAATACTTCATATTGGAACTTGTGAAGCCGGTTGATCAGAGTCAGAGGGAAAGCACAGATCCTCTGACCATTGTATCTTCTGATTCTGAACTCAGAGGGAAGAACATGGCCTTCAGAGTTTCTTGCTTCTGGACTTCAGAGTTTCCACTATTCAGCTTCTGGATCTTCAGAGTTTTCTACACCATCAGAACATCTGAACCTTCAGTGTTTCTTGGTTATCAGAACTTCTGGATCTTCAGAGCTTCTAGCGACTGAGTCCACATCAGAGTTTGTATAGCTTCAGAACTTCTGAAGCTTTTCCACTGTTCATACTGAACATGGTGAATGCGAAAGCGTTGCTTGGGTTACCCTTTATACACAGTGCTTCTGATTTGTGTGAGATTGAGTTGAGGTCAGAGCCTGTAAATAGCACACTCAGAAAAACACGTTAGAGTACCACAATTGTTCATATCAAAAGGTTAACTTGTAATCATCAAAACATAGAGTTGTACTACTAGATCAAAACTTGATCTTACAGTGTACAGGGCCTGGTTGGTTTTGTCTTTGGTGCTGGGTTTCAGCTTCGACTCAGTGAATTGGAATCGAAACCCATAAGCAGTGTCTGCACCTAGCAGATTCACGAATGACTTCTCCGTGATGATGATCTTCCTGCCAAGAATATGAGATACCACTTGAGTATCATCGCAGTCGGCGTGCTTCCAGAATTCCTTGACCAACTTCTCATACACCGGTCCTCGAAGTCGGTTGAAGTAGTTTCCCCAACCTTGAGCTTGGACTTCAGGACGAAGATCAAACCCATTTGCAGCCAGGTTGTCGAGGTCGAATCTCCATTCTGCCAGGACTTGGAGTTCCTCAGGAGCAAATACGCAGTGAACGGCACAGCCCCGTTCTGCAATTGGAACAATCTGCTCTTGAGCTTGAACTTGTTCTTGTGCCGGGTTCTCAGAGCCCCTCTGACCCGTTGCCAAACCAACTACCATGTGAGGGAACTGAGGTGCATCTGCAGTAGATCTTCTGGTTTGTCTCACCATTTTGAAGAGGTTGAAGGTTTGAGGTAGAAGATGAAGTTTGAAGGATGAAGAGAGATCGAGAGAGAAATCAAGAAAGAGGCGGTTTTGAAAAGCAGAGAGTGCGAGAGTGAAAACCGGAAGTGAACGAGAACGTGTGTGTATAGTGGGTTTTATCAAATAACCGTTGTTGATTCAAAAAGCACTTTAAGATCAACGGTTGAAAATTAAAGATAGATAGTAACAGTAAAATACACAATCACACACAGGAGATAAGCATATCTACACACAATCATAACAGACTGTCACACGGGCACAAGGAATTATGCATCAGAAATTCTGACACACGTGTTGTTGTCTCAGCTTCAGAGTCAGTACCAGTGGGCACACACACTCTGATTGAGTTACCTTCTGGACTAGACATCTTCTGATCAAGAAGTATCATAGTCAGAGGTTCTGATCCATCTTCACTCTGGACAAAAGTCCATGTTTAGATTTTTCAGAATAAAATTAAATCTATCCTCTGCTAAGGGCTTTGTAAAGATATCTGCCCATTGATGGTCAGTATCAACAAACTTCAGAAGAAGTACGCCCTTCTGTACATAATCTCTAATAAAGTGATACTTTACCTCAATGTGCTTTGCCCTTGAATGCAAGATAGGATTCTTACTCAATGAGATTGCAGCAGTGTTATCACAATAGATTGGGATATTGCTCTCAAGGATCTGATAATCCTCCAGCTGATGTTTCATCCAGAGCATCTGAGTGCTGCATATTGCTGCTGAGATATATTCTGCCTCTGCAGTTGATAGTGCAATGGTTGATTGCCTCTTGCTTGCCCATGAGACTAGATTGCTTCCCAGAAATTGACAATTTCCAGAAGTACTTTTTCTCTCTGTTCTATCTCCAGCATAATCAGCATCACAATAACCTGAAAGCTTATACTCTGATGTTTTCTTATACATCAAGCCAAGGTTAGTGGTGCCTTTCAGATACCTTAGGATCCTCTTAACAGCAGTTAAGTGGGTTTCCCTTGGATCTGATTGGAAACGAGCACATAAGTGAACACTAAATAATATGTCTGGCCTAGATGCAGTTAAGTATAGAAGTGAACCTATCATTCCACGATAGAGCTTCTGACATACTTTACCACTTTTATCTTCTTTCTCCAAAATGCATGTAGGATGCATTGGAGTCTTGGCCACTGTAGATTCCAGCATATTGAACTTCTTCAGAAGTTCTTTAGTGTACTTGCTCTGATGGATATATGTTCCTTCTGGTGTTTGATCAACTTGTATTCCCAGAAAGTACTTTAATTCTCCCATCATACTCATCTCAAATTCAGCCTGCATCATCTCAGAAAATTCTTTGCATAGAGATTGATTAGCAGAACCAAATATAATATCATCAACATAAATTTGCACAATTAAGATATCATCTTTATAAGTCTTGCAAAAAAGAGTTGTATCTACTTTACCCCTTACAAACTCATTCTCCAGAAGGAATGAGCTAAGTCTCTCATACCATGCTCTGGGAGCTTGCTTCAGACCGTAGAGTGATTTCTTCAATTTGAACACATGGTCTGGTTTCTTTTCATCTTCAAAACCTGGGGGTTGATGAACATAGACTTCCTCTGAGATATAACCATTTAGGAAGGCACTCTTTACGTCCATCTGATGTAGAACTATGTTGTGATTTACTGAGAAGGAGATCAACAGTCTGATTGCCTCCAGTCTTGCTACCGGAGCAAATGTTTCAGTGTAGTCTATTCCTTCCTGCTGGCTGTAGCCTTGAGCAACTAGCCTTGCCTTGTTTCTGACTACATCTCCTTTCTCATTTAGCTTGTTTCTGAATACCCATTTCGTTCCAATAACATGGACATTCTCAGGCTTCTTCACTAAGCTCCAAACATCGTTCTTGGAGAATTGATTTAATTCTTCTTCCATGGCCAGAATCCAATCCTTGTCCTGAAGAGCTTCATCTATGGACTTGGGTTCAATTAAGGACACCAATCCTTTCAGACTCAGCAAGGTCTCTTCAGAGGGTCTGAAGGCAGATCTGGTTCTGACTGGTTCATCTTTGTTGCCCAGAATCAATTCCTTAGGGTGAGCTGCAGTGATTCTGCTCTTCTTCAGAGTTTGTGAGTTAGAGGGACCAGCTTCTTCCTCTGGTTCATCTTCCTCTGGCTCAACTTCCTCTGGAGCTTTGCCTATGTCAGAAACATTAATGCTTAAATCTGCAAACTTTTCAACTAGCTTTGACTGGTCAGAGTCAAGCTTATCATCAAATCTAACATGAATAGATTCTTCAATAGTCTTAGCATCAGTATTATAAAATCTAAAACCTTTAGATCTATCAGAATAACCAAGTAATAGACACTTAGAAGACTTAGCATCAAATTTATGCAATATATCCTTAGTATTGAGAACATAACAAACACAGCCAAAAGGATGAAAATAAGAAATGTTGGGTTTTATGTTCTTCCACAATTCATAAGGAGTCTTATTCAGAATTGGTCTCACAGAGATTCTGTTCTGAATGTAACATGCTGTATTTACTGCCTCTGCCCAAAAGTGCTTAGCCATGCCAGTTTCTTGGAGCATGGTTCTAGCCATCTCCTGAAGAGTTCTGTTCTTCCTCTCAACAACACCATTTTGTTGAGGAGTTCTGGGACAAGAGAAATCATGTGCAATTCCATAGGAATCAAACAGACTCTCAAACTTGTCATTCTCAAACTCTCCACCATGGTCACTTCTGACACGCACAATCCTACAAGCCTTCTCGTTTTGCACTTGAGCAATGAAGGTAGAGAACACAGCATGAGACTCATCCTTGCGGGTTAGAAACTTTACCCATGTCCAGCGGCTATAGTCATCAACGATAACCATCCCATATCTCTTGCCACCTATAGACTCAGTTTTCACTGGTCCAAAAAGGTCTATATGCAGAAGTTCCAACGGCCTTGAGGTTGAGACAACATTCTTTGCCTTGAAAGGGACTTTTGTGAATTTGCCTTTCTGACATGCTTCACAAAGAGCGTCTGAAGCGAACTTCAGATTGGGTAAGCCCCTGACAAGATTTAGCTTGCTCAGCTGAGAAATCTTTCTCATACTGGCATGCCCTAACCGTCTATGCCATACCCACTGCTCTTCATCAACAGACAGAAGGCACTTCACATTCTGAGCCTCCAACTCAGATAATCTGATCTTATAAATGTTGTTCTTCCTCTTGCTGTTAAACAGAACAGAGCCATCGATCTGACTTACAGCCCGGCAGGACTTTTGATTGAATATAACATCACAACCCTTGTCAGCTAATTGACTTATAGACAATAAGTTATGTGTTAAGCCGTCTACCAATAAAACATTGTCAATGCATGGACTACTATCTACACAAATAGTACCAGTACCAACAATTTTACCCTTTTCATTTCCTCCGAAGCCAACTTCGCCTCCAGGCTTAAGTTTCAGCTCTCGGAACATACGCTTTTCTCCCGTCATGTGACGCGAGCATCCACTGTCCAGATACCATGATTGGTGTTTCAGTGGAGCTATCAAGGATATCTGCAACATAGATAATCTTGTCCTTAGGTACCCACTTTCTGGGTCCTCTTTTGTTAGTTAACCCAGAGGTTCTGATCACCTTGGGTGTCTCAACATAATATTTTAAAGGAATATTTGCATGATATTTAGTCATAGAGAAAGATCCCTTTTTAAGAGGGTTTTTAGCAATTTTAGCAGGTACAGGATCAGGCAATATGGTACCAGAGGGAACAAAGCATTCATACAAGGATTTAGCTTTAGACACAGAAGGCTCATTTCTAATTGGTTTAGAATAGCCAATGCCATGCATTCCATTTCTGCTTACGCCATAGATCATTGAAGCCATTAAGCTTCTATCCACGCTTTTAGCTAGGAATCTTTGAAAAGACTTTTCATACTTAGATTCATTTCTACAATCAGAGGCATCACAGGCAACAATTTCTTCTAACTTAGCAATCTGGTTCTTAAGCACAGAGTTAGAATTTACCAAAGCATGATTTTCATTTTTCAAATCAGAAATAATTTTCTCATGTTCAGAAGGAGTCTTGGAGACAGCAGATAAGTTCTTTTTCAACTTTTTATGCTTAGACAATAAAGAGTTATACTTATCCATGATATCAGACAAAGCATGTTTCAGTTCAGAGGTAGAGAAAGAAGCAAATACCTCATTTTCATCGTCTGAGTTAGGATCTCCTTCTGATTCTGAGTCAGAGTCAACAGCTTCCTTTGACTCTGCTTCCTTGTCTTTGACACTTGCCATGAGTCCTTGGACTTCACCATCAGAGTCAACATCCTCTGACTCTGATTCATCAAATGTCACCATCAGACTCTTCTTCGTCTTGAAGTGCTTCTTTGGCTTCTTGTCTTTCTTCAACTTTGGACAATCACTTTTGTAGTGCCCAGATTCTTTGCACTCAAAACATGTGACTTCCTTGATTGAAGACTTCTTCTGGCCTGAGGACTCATACTTTCCTTTTGCCTTTCCAGAGCCTTTGAACTTGCTCTGCCTGTGCTTCCAGATGCGGTTGAGTCTCTTGGAGATCAGAGTCAGCTCATCTTCATCAGAATCTTCTGATGCTTCTTCAGATTCTTCTTCTTCAGCTTGAAGAGCCTTTGACTTCTCAACCTTAGCCTTTTCAGATTTGGATTTCAAGGCTATGGACTTTTTCCTCAGATCTTGCATCTCTGAGCGTTTCAGCTCATGGCATTTCAAAATGCTGATGAGTTCTTCTAAACTCATATTCTCAACGTCTCTCGTGAGCTCTATTGAAGTCACCAAAGGCATCCAACTTTCAGGAAGACACCTGATGACCCTTATGACATGATCTTTTGTTGTGTAGCTCTTGTTGAGAGGTCGTATGCCAGCTACAAGCAATTGAAATCTGGAGAACATTTCTTCAATGGACTCATTTGGCTCCATGATGAAGGATTCATACTTTTGGATCAATGCCTTTAGCAAACTCACGATCTGTAATCTTCTGGTACTCCTCATAGGAAATAGCACTTAGAAGAATTGCTCTTGCTTTGTGATGTTGTGAGTACAGCTTCTTTTGATCTGCAGTCATCTCTGACCTTGGGATCTTCTTGCCATCTGCATCAACTGGTCGCTCATAGCCATCCACAATAATATCCCAGAGATCTGCATCGAAACCCAGAAAGAAACTTTCCAGTATATCTTTCCAATATTCGAACCTTTGACCATCGAACATAGGAGGCTTTGCGTTGTAACCATCTCTTTGAGTTTCACTGGTGGTGGCAGCCATTGTTTTTCACACCGGCCCGGATCACTGAACACTGTTAGGTGTGGTAATCAGAACTTGCGCTCTGATACCAATTGAAGGTATGAAAAACGGTAGAAAGGGGGGGGGTTTGAATAACGTTTTCAGAACAAAACTTCCACCTTAAAGATTTTGACAAATCTTTCGAGAACTTAAGTGCTAAAGATAAGAGATAGAAAAGCACACAAGGATTTTATCCTGGTTCACTTGATAAATCACTCAAGCTACTCCAGTCCACCCGTTAAGGTGATTTCTTCCTTCTTAGAATGAAGGCAATCCACTAATCAGGTAAGAGTTACAACTGCACTTGAAACCTACAAGTGACTAACAATTACACTGACTTAGCTCACACTAAGATTCACTCTCTTAGTCTTCTCTAGGATCCGATCAACCTTGATCTCCTAAAGGAACTAAACAAACTGTTTATCAAAGAATTGTTTACAAGAGATTTGCTTCTAAAAAGCTAATAGTAAACACAATGAATTTCAGATGAAAGAAAGCTTAGAATATTTTGAATATGTCTTGCGCGTATATGTGTTTCTTTCTAACCACTTCTTTCAATCTTCAGCCTCTATATATACTCCAAGGATTAGGGTTGAGCGTTGCATGGGAAATGCTACCGTTGGAGGGCAGTTCTGGAAAATCCAGCTTCTGCTGTGGCTGAGAACGTTAGGTAGGTCGTCAGGAAGGTACACTTGCTTTTGTACTTGGATAGCGACTTGACCTTTTAACCTAGGAGACTTCTGATCAGGGAAATACTTCATATTGGAACTTGTGAAGCCGGTTGATCAGAGTCAGAGGGAAAGCACAGATCCTCTGACCATTGTATCTTCTGATTCTGAACTCAGAGGGAAGAACATGGCCTTCAGAGTTTCTTGCTTCTGGACTTCAGAGTTTCCACTATTCAGCTTCTGGATCTTCAGAGTCTTCTACACCATCAGAACATCTGAACCTTCAGTGTTTCTTGGTTATCAGAACTTCTGGATCTTCAGAGCTTCTAGCGACTGAGTCCACATCAGAGTTTGTATAGCTTCAGAACTTCTGAAGCTTTTCCACTGTTCATACTGAACATGGTGAATGCGAAAGCGTTGCTTGGGTTAGCCTTTATACACAGTGCTTCTGATTTGTGTGAGATTGAGTTGAGGTCAGAGCCTGTAAATAGCACACTCAGAAAAACACGTTAGAGTACCACAATTGTTCATATCAAAAGGTTAACTTGTAATCATCAAAACATAGAGTTGTACTACTAGATCAAAACTTGATCTTACAATATATACTGACTTAATCCTAGAGAAAAACATGCAAAAGACTATATGAAAAAACTACCTAAAAATAAAATAAAAAGAACTAAAAGAACCGGGTCTAGACTTCCCACATGGGATCATAGAAATTTGCCTTCTCCTCTTCAATATGTCTCTTTGAGGGATTTTTGAAGATTGGCCTATGCCTCTTCTTAGTGCCTGAGCTAGAACCTAGACCCTTATGTGGCATTTGTAAAACTTAAAAAATCAAGTACAGTCAAACTTACATTGTAAGTACATAAGAACACAACACAATCACACTTGTACAAGCAGAACTTCACAACCTCACTAACCCTTCAATATTTCAAAGAAACCAAGCCACGCCATGTTCTTTTGACCAAAAACAATCTCTCAAGTTGACAACATAACCTTATATCAAACACAACAGAACAAAGTTTGAGCTATTTCAGCTGAAGGATTTTATCGAACACTTGGTGGGTAAGGCTTTTCAACACTTAAAATCTACAATTTCTCCCCAAATCAACAACCCAATCAATTCCCCTCCCATTATACATGTAAAAAAACCATTTTACTCACCTAAATCAACTCAATTCAACAGTTCTGCAGTAGAAGAGATGAACACTACACCAGAAAAGGGCTTTTACAGCGCCCCTTTTACAGCGGTTCAGGTGGCAGCTGCTGTAAAAACACAAACACGGAGCAGAAGATGGGCTATTACAGCGGTTGCTAAAATAAACCGCTATAAATTTGTTCCCTATTAAAAGCGGTTCAGGTCCCAGCCGCTGTAAAAACAAAAACACGGAGCGGATGATAGGCTTTTACAGCGGTTGTTTTAAGTAAGCGCTTTAAAAGATTGACTAAAAAATAAATCTTGGATTTTAAATTTGTTTCATATGAGATTCGAACCCGGATACCTTAGGCTATTTCAAAACGACTTTCCACTGGGCTCAGGTAAGATTTATGTCTTTGTTTCGATTTGTTAATATTTATCAATTGATTTCGTAATATTGTAGAACCCACTAACTTTACCCAAATCCCGTAAACCCTTATCAGTTTCGTTCCACTATATCTCGACAGTGCTACCTCAGTCTTCTCTCAACCGCTACACCCCATCATGCCGCCACCGTCCAACACTTTGGCACAAGGTTCTTGGCCGCAGAATTGAGGTCAGTGGTTCTCCATCCTCGATCTGTTAACGCTGAGGAAGGCCAGCGACTCCAATTTCTCCTCCACGCCTTCCAAACGCATCCTTGCGAGAAGGCCTCGCCTCTTCATCCTCCTCCCCTGCACATTGGCCCCTCACGGTGGTGGAAGGTTAGGTTTGTTTGTTTACTTTGTTTCTGATTTAAGCCTGTTAGAATTTATTTGGAAGGTTGTTATTGGAATTGGATTGATATATGATTGAAATTGTTGGCTAAAGTAGTTTTGAGTTTGATCATTGTGTTTTTCTGTGTGATTGTGTAGATGGGTCGAATTTACCGATAAAATAGTTGCTAAGAGGGTTGCCAATATGTTAAATGGTGAACAGATAGGTATGTGTTTGCTCTTTGGTCTTGGTTTTTGAATGGAAATCAATCATCTTGTCTCCTATTTGATTATCAATATATTAGCTGCATTGGTTCTTCTATAATCTTGTTTGAAAGTATAGTATGTGTTTACTTGTGGTAGCTGGGTTATGCTCTAGTGGGGGCTGTACTTGTTCTTCCTTATTGTCTTTTAATGGAAATCACAATGTTGTTCTATTGTCAATTCTAGAGTTATTTTATTCCTTTAATTTTGTGAAAGAGTGATAGGTAACTGAATCCCCTCGGTTAGGTTAGTTAGAAGCAGGGAAGTAGTAGAACAAGAACCCTGATATTATTCACAATAGAAATGTACAAGATTGCTGTGATATTCGAGAGTCTCGGCCACTCTCCCTAAGTCCCAACCCAAATGATCCCTGAAGATGATTAATGCTCTCTAACTCACTCTTATTCATAGACTAACCCTCAACCCTCTAACTAGTTAACCTGGTGTTCTCTTATCTGAATGCTAATTACTGAATGTTTCTCCATTAATGTTTCAGAAGCTCTCGTGTAAGGGTCACCCTTCGGAGTGATAGGTTCGTTCATCTTTTCAATTGTTGTGATAGGGTTTCTGTAGTTCCTTTCACATTGAAGACACAATCTCAAGATTTCTATAATTAGGTGTGACGCGTTGGTGTTTTTGCAGTTTTGCTAAAAACTCCATCCATAGCTCATTGGTTCTGACTAATCATTCGGGCAAGTGATCCAAACTTTTTCCGTTCCCCTCTGGTAAATAGTATATACTTTGTCATATCACTTTTTAGTTCAAAAAGTTATAACAAACAACCCTTACATTAGAGGAATTTTACACTGTGATTCTTCCCTGCTTATTTTTTATGTTTATACTGCAAGTTTTTCTTAATTTGTTAGCCATATTAATGTCAATGATCCTATGTTGCAGAGAATTTGAACTTTGTATTTCTTTTTCTATTATATCTGAACTTGTCAATGTGTTTCGTTGTTAACTTTGAGTTCTCATCCCTCTTGATTTTGTGGATCAACATGGTCTTACTAGTGCACCCGGTCGTGCCACCACCGTCCCTGCCGTGCCGCTGCCACTCTTGTTTTGCGTCGCTTCGGGCAATAGTTCGTCACCCTGTTGTCAGAGTTTAATAGCGTTTCACCGTTCCTCTCTTCAGGCAAGTTTCTTCTTCCTCATAAGGTAATTTTGAATGCACCTTTATAATCATTTAGTGAGGAACCATTAAAATACTATACAATTCTTCTTTTTCTTGGTCTTTTGAGGGTTGTAGATTCCTCACTCGTTAACTGGTTAAAATAAGTCAGAATTTAATTCTAGTTGGCTCTTGCATAAATTTCGTGTTTCAGATACTGGATAACTTAAATCACAAACTTAATAAGCCTTATTCTAGTCCGACTTTCAATTTATTGACTGTAACTCAATTGAGCTCCTAATAAACCATGTTTGAGTCATTACCTCTCACCCTTTAGGAAATTTTCTCTAGGAAACAATGACATGTTTTATAGGATTTTGGCCTTGTTTAATTTTGATCTTTCTTTAGTTTGGCTAATACTTATTCTGTAAAAAATTTGGCAATGACGAAGATAGTTAAGAAAAAAATTTCCGTTGATATTTGGCGCCTTTCTCAGATAAAAACTTTAGAAATAATATTTGTTACTGATGATAGATGCTTATCCATGCATTGGTGAGATGAGATGAACGACTTTTTCAATAAGGCAAGGTAAGAAATAAGTTCTCTCTTTTGAGTATAACCCTCCATGTGTGTGTGTGTGTGTGTGTTTGTGTGTGTGTGTAGAGTTGTTCAATATGAAGGTAATTCATCTTAAGTTGAGGGAAGGTGTATTAATTTTCTCAATATTGTGATGAATTTGATAAACAGATTAGGTCACTTCAGATTATGACAAGGAAAAATTACAAGAAAGATTAGCCAAGATTTCTGGGGGTGTTGCAGTGCTTAACGTATGGATATTTAAGTTGACCGTGCTTGCTTATGGGTTAGTTAATTTTCTGTATTCCATATTTCTTTTGGGAAAAACTTAGATACAGTACCATATGTATGGTTGGTACTGTTCTCCAATAAAAATGTGACACCTAGGTTACTTTAATTGCACATTAGATCTAGTAACTCAACCGTGATTATTTATGTTAACTCTGAGTTAGCTATTGTTTCGTTTCTCTTATCCTTTCCGTTTTGTTAACTATCGTTCTGTTTATCATCGACCATTGTTTTTTCACCATTCATGCAGAGGATAAAAAGTGCAGGAACAAATCCAATATTTGAGATTGGGTCGCTCAAGTTTGAGGGATCCCAAATCCACCGGTTAATAAGAGAGTGATCCCATTCAATTCACTTCACTTGGGCTTGCTGTGACATCAACCTTTTCAATTTTGTAAACAAGTAAATCTTGAAAATTCAAGTACTTGCTGCAGTCATTGATGGAAAGAAACCTGCAACAGTGTCTGGTACCTTGATGAATGCAACAGAATTTGTATTCAAAGTTTTGAGAAGGTTCGAGAAAGGATTGAAGAGCAGGACCAGGGGGAGGGGGCTACAGCTTTTCCTTTAAGCGGTTTGAAAGGTGAATTTTTTTTCTCTGCTTAACGGCGTCAAAGTTATTTGAACGGGGACAACAGTTGTAGAAATTAAAGCCATATGTCAAATTCTGATTGGGCAACAGCATGTACTGCATGTAAGTTTTACCCTTTCTTTTTTCTGTACTTTACAATTCTGTACTTTACAATAAAATACACAATAGTTTGTAATTTCATGATTTAGAGATAGGTGAAGTTAAGGACGTGGTTGATATGCTTTAGAAATTGTTGATTTTATGGCTGAACTAGCATGGTAGGTGATGGTATATAGGAATAAAAGAAAAAGCCTTTTTATAGCGGTTCCGCAATAAACCGCTGTAATAGAGAGACGAATTACGGCGGTTTTAATTATAAAACCGCTATTAAAGATGTTCACTTACAGCGGTTATTATACAAAACCGCTGTAAATAAGGGATCTTTTACAGCGGTTTGAACCGCTGTAAAGTCTTTTACAGCGGCGAGATCTACAGCGGTTCAAACCCGCCGTAAAAGGGCGAAATTAAGCGCTGTAAAAGCCCTTTTTTGGTGTAGTGGAAGTAAAGAAGAAATAGGGAGAAATGCTCAAAAACCACTTGCCTTGAGAAAGATTGTATAATGGAGAGATGGAATGACCCAAGAATTATGAATGGATTCATGCATGATGGTGGAAGTGATGGAAAAATGAGTGAATTTGAGTATGGAGAAGATTTTGGGTCGTGGGTGTTGAAGGGAATTGCAAAAGAGTGGAAGTGAGAAAAGTGATGTCCACGCACATGCATGCATGGACAGTGCGTTGGCCTGATACCACGCGTGTGTCTGGCCCTGCTACACGCACATGCGTGGAGCAACAACAGCCTGCACAATTTTTTTTAATTAAAAGAAAAATAAAAGAAAACACAAAAAATAAGATTACCAAACCTGCACATGGGTTGTCTCCCAAGAAGCTCAATGCAATATAGTCTTTGATAGACTGCACCGGACTCAAAATTCTATCTGGGGTTTATTGCAAATTTTGACACAGTTGGACCATCACATTGCTTGCACTTCCAGATATCATGGCAAATAGAATCAAATTAAGAGTAGGGGTTTAAGAAAATTTTCACTGATTGCTTCCATGCTGTGTTGAGAAGATTCCATCATCTTGTTTGTCCGTTGCTATGCTTTCCATTGATCCACAGGTCCCTAAGATTGATGCTAAGACTTGGAATTTTCTCCTCATCTTTCTGCATTTTGTCTCCAAAGACAAAATCCTCTATGGATACATCATGAACTTCACCACATTCAATCATATTTTCCATTTGTTCACCCCTTGTATTATCATTTTCTGACTCAAGAACATTAGTGAAGTCTCCTTTTGGGGATTCTTCTTCACTATGTGGCTCTTCACTTTTCTCCACAATATCACGTTCATGAATAATGAGTGATTTCTCTTCCTCCTCTAACGCTTGAGGGAAGAAATATTCTAGGACTCCTTCAGCTATGATTTTGGCTATATGACCCACCTGAATCTCCAAATTCCTGATAGAGGCTTCTTGATTCTTGAAGATGATCCTCGAATGAAGCTTTGAATTGTGAGTGCCAACTGCTCCACCATCTCTTGCAGACTCTTCTTTCCGCTCCCTTGTAATTGATAGAGTTGTTCTTGGTCAAATGGTTGATGTTCAAACTCTCAATAGTATTGATGAATTGGTAGATTTCATGGATTGAAATTGCCATCACCTTCCCAAAAGATATTGCGTTGTCATTCCCATCCTTGGTCATAGTATCGATGTTGGTCATATCCATGGAATCCACTCAAATCAAAAGCATCCATTGAACCCTGTAAAAATCACTTTCACACACAGGTTAGCAGCACGGATTCAATGAAGCAATCTTAACAAAAAGTCTAATCACCAAAAAACAATTGAAAATTGGCAAATCAACAAATCCCCGGAAACAGTGCCAAGAACTTGATACGGATTATGTAACATCCCTAAATCTTGGCGGTCACTTTATCAGTCTTTCTAAAAAATATGGGTAAAGTTTTAGCCGAAATAAAAGTCTTTTTGAAATATAGCTCACAAATAAAGAAGTAGTAACTTGAGAAGTAGACTGAAGAATTCATTTTATTAGTAAAAGCTTTGGAAGCGTACAATGATTCTTTGAATTAAAAACATAATGATTAAACTAGTGTTCGACCGCCCCCGAGCCAACACAACAAGAAGGTCTCTGAAGGTATGAAAAACGGTAGAAAGGGGGGGTTTGAATAACGTTTTCAAAATAAAACTTCCACCTTAAATATTTTAACAAATATTTCGAGAACAAAGTGCTTAAGATAAGAGATAGAAAAGCACAGAAGGATTTTATCCTGGTTCACTTGATGAATCACTCAAGCTAATCCAGTCCACCCGTTAAGGTGATTTCTTCCTTCTTAGAATGAAGGCAATCCACTAATCAGGTACTTGTTACAACTGCACTTGAAACCTACAAGTGACTAACAATACACTGACTTAGCTCACACTAAGATTCACTCTCTTAGTCTTCTCTAGGATCCGATCAACCTTGATCTCCTAAAGGTAACTAAACAACTGTTTAAGAAGGAATGTTTACAAAGAGATTGCTTCTGAAAAGCTTATAGTAAACACAATGAATTCAAGATGAAAGAATGCTTAGAAGGTTTGAATATAGCTTGCGCGTGTGAGATTCTTCCAACCACATCTTTCAATCTTCAGCCTCTATTTATACTCCAAGGATTAGGGTTTGAACGCTGCATGGGAATGCTACCGTTGGAGGGCAGTTTTGGAAATTCCAGCTTCTGCTGTGGCTGAGAATGTTAGGTAGGTCGTCAGGATAGTACATTTGCTTTTGTACTTTAGATAGTGACTTGACCTTTAACCTAGTAGACTTCTGATCAGAGGAATACTTCATGTTGGAACTTGTGAAGCTTGTTGATCAGAGTCAGAGGGAAGCATGGATACTCTGACCGTTGTATCTTCTGATTCTGAACTCAGAGCGAAGTACTTGGTCTTCAGAGCCATCTTGCTTCTGGACTTCAGAGTCTCCACTTTTCAGCTTCTGGATCTTCAGAGTCTTCTACACCATCAGAACATCTGAACCTTCAGAGTGTCTGGGTTGTCAGAACGTCTGGATCTTCAGAACTTCAAGTGACTGAGTCCATATCAGAGCTTGTTTGACTTCAGATCTTCTGAAGCTTTTCTACTGTTCAGGGTGAACATAGAGGTTGCGAAAGCGTTGCTTGGGACACTCTTTAAGCACAGTGCTTCTGATTTATGTGAGATAATATTGAGGTCAGAGCCTGTAAATAGCACACTCAGAAAAACACGTTAGAGTACCATAATTGTTCATACTAAAATGTTAACTTGTAATCATCAAAACATAGAGTTGTATTACTCGATCAAAACTTGATCTTACAATCTCCCCCTTTTTGATGATGACAAAACCAAGTATTTTGATGAATAATTCTTAAACAATAAACTGAATTCACTCAGAGTTTAGAGAAATAGAATTAGACTTATCCTGATGTGAATAGTTTATTTTGCTCATTCTGAATCCAAGTCACAGCTTGATTCTGAGCATACCCTGAATCTAAGACTTAATGAAAACGTTAGAAATGTCTAGATTCTGAGCTAAATAATATAAGAGTTCAGAGTGAAAATACATGACATAGATGAATTGAAATAATCAGAGCGCATAAGTATTCAGAGTCAACAATAAGTGGTATCAGAGTCAAATAGAATCACTTCAGAAGAAGTGAAATGTATTCCTTGTATTTGCCCAGTGACACATCTATGGTCATAAAGGTGGAACTCTTAAATTCTCCAAAAGAAAAATAAATCACACTAACACAGCTTACACATCAAAAATTGGGTGTACTCCCCCTTTTTGTCATAAGCAAAAAGCATGGGGTGTGAAAAACTTAGCTTGAAGTACAAGGTACTCCCCCTTAGAGAAGGTCTAAGTTTCAAAAGGATGGAGCAATAAACGATGCATGGAGAAATAAACGATGCATGAAAGAGAATTAAGCGAATTAAAGAAGGGAGTTAATGCGAGTGTAGAACGTTTACCACCGGCCACGGGAGTAAAGAGAAGCTTCAGTTACCAAGGACTTAACCTCGAGAAACTGTAGGAGCAATAACTTCCAAAGAGAGAATGAAGCTTATATAAAGCGATTAAGAACAAGGTAAGCTTCACAACTCGATCAATTCCAAATAAGAAAATGGCATCATACAGGATTGCATTAGAAGAGCTTAGAAAGAAGGCTTTTGAGGAAGATATGTTCCTCAATATTAGGCATCCTGATGGTACAAGGACCATACAAGAGCTGACGAAAACACTGCTGGAAGAAGATCTTGATCCAGAGTTGGAGAAAGATCTGAAGGAGTTCCTCTGCTTCGTGGAGGAGATTCAGGAGCTTTCCCAGCTGGAGCTGAATCTGCTGGGAGAGAAAGAAACAGTGGAAAAGAGACTCAAGACGATGGAAGATAGTCTGGAGAGAGATGAGTTGTGCATCAAGCTCGGCAACATAGAGTATACACTAGATCGTCTGGAGAGGGAAAGAGTGAAGCAGCGCAAGGAATGCAGAAGAATGAGGAAGGATCCTCCATTCTAGATAGGGAAATGTATGATGTAATGAATATGATTTATATGAATAAAGAAAAGTTTTGCAAACAAATGTTATAATTTATGCAATGAGAAACAAAGAGTAAACAAAATATAGCACATAATGCAAATATCTTAAATTAAAAGTAAAATAAATTAAGGAAGAAAAACGAAAGAAATCCTAAAAACTAGGGCTTTTCAGAGCGACACAGAAGTTCTTGAATAGCTCGATTCATGTCCATCAGGAGAGTCTCATGAGAGTTGAGACGTTGTTCCAAAATGGCTGAGTAGAGGTAGAGCGAGCATCTTGAGCAGAGTGAGGAGCCTGAGTGGAATGAGAATCAGCATGTGTGAAAGGCACTGGTGCAAGAGCTTGACATCTGAGAGCTTCAGCTTCAGCTTGTAGCCTTTCAGCTTCTAACCTTGCATTTTCAACTTTTACAGCCTCTTGTCGTGCAGCTTTTTCTGCTTGTTCTTTCTTTCTTCTTGCTTCCTCAACAGCTTCAAGTAACTCAACCCTTAGCTGTTGTTCATGCAGAGCCACTCTTCTGTTGAACCGCTGCCTAGCAGCCTCAATCCTCTGATCCCTTTCCGCGGTGAGATGACTCATCATAATAGGAACTTGAGCAATTATCCAATCACTCAGATGATTCCATTCTTCGGCAACAGAGTCAGAATTCTCATTGAGGTCAGTGTGACCTTGCACATTGCGAATCATCAGTGATGCTTCATGATTAAAGACACTGATGCACTCAAGAAGAGAGTTTGGCTTGAGATAGGTATAGGGAACAATGGAGAGATTGGTTTAAGGAGAAGTGGGGTGGTTACTGCTATTTGCTTCAGAAGCACCTTGAGGAGAACCAACATCTAAGGTTTGGACATTTGAGGTGTGGGTCTCAAGGTTTGGCTCAAAGGTTTCAACCTGAGGAATTGGTGATCTAACTGAAGAAGGGTTAGATACTGAGTCTTCCGGCTCTGGTTGAATGGTTTGAGCTGAATGGTCTGCTGCATTCAGAGGGTCAACTTGGATAGGATGATCTGGGTCAACTAGACGTTCTGGTCTAGGTCCAGGGTATTTCCTTGGGCTAGGTACAGTCTGGTAGTACTCAGGAATGGCAGACTCTTTTTCTTTCGCAATTTGAACAAATTTGCGAACAGACTCAGATTTATTGGAGGGTGAGGAGTCAGCAACATTAGTGGGAAAAGATACAGAGGGACAGGGTGTTGTGGAATCTGTATCAGTGGTTCTGCGAACAGGACGTTCTGATGCTCTGGGGACAGAGTGATCAGAAGTTCTGGGTTCAGGTTCAGATTGTTCGAGGATAATGGGTTCAGAGGTTAGTGGGTTGTATTGGATGGTTATGGGTGAGGTAGGTTCAGAGGGTCTTGGAGTCTGAAGCATGTTCCAAAGGGGTGCTTCTTGTTGGGAAGGTTGGAAAAATGAAGACCTAGGTGAAGTGGGTGGAGAAGTGGTTTGCTCAGCTGGTTGAGACTCTGGAATAGGAGCGAGTTGGGTGGTTGTGCGGTTAAGGAGAGCAGAGATGAGGAGTGCATCAAGTGAATTTAACTCATCATCAGAATCTATAATAGCAGACTTACTTGATGATCGCATGGCAGACCGAGTAACTCTTGCAGAGGTCTCCATTCTGATAACTGCAGCAGCTGGTTCCACACGGGTTGACTTCTCCACAATCCTCACTTGCTTCTTTTTCTTCTTTGGAGGAGGAGGAGCATCATCATTATCACCATCATATGGAGCATCTGGCTTGGTGGATTCCTCATGCTTTCTCTTAGGCTTGTCAGCCTTCTTCTTCTTCTTCTGAGCAGCGTCAGAGGGATCAGACTCTTCAGGGGATTCCTCCAAGATGATTTTTCTCTGAGTTTTTTACTTGGGAGGAGAATCAAATTCTGGTGCTGGTGGCAGGTCTCTGAAGAACTCATCCACATCTATCTCGTACCCTTGTCTCCTCAAATCATCAATGTAGCACAGGATGGCAGTTGGATCATCTGCTTGGGACCATAGAGGGTAATCATCCAGAGGGATTCTTCTTTGTCTGAATTCATCAGAAGTATCTTCATGAGCAGGGGCAACCTTGGCCTTGACCAATCCCATCTTCTTCAAAGATGTAGAGGTGAAGACATCACTAGCAATGGTCGACAGATCCTCTGTGCATCCTGCCGTGATCAGATCTTCTATGAATTTGCTCTCAATGAATAGATCTGAAAGCAGTCTTCCAAAGGGGATGTACTTGATAGCAGACTTCAGAGAGGCAGTGGTTCTGGATTTCCTGATGCACTCTTTGAGGTAAGAGAACAGGAAGAAGGGAAGGCAGATCTTCTGATGATCTTGAATGAAGAACAGCATCACTTTTTGACAAAAGTTGATGTAGTCCGGAGAGCTTCCCTTTGGTCTCTGGTTAATGCAGTGAAGCAGAATCTTGTGCCAGATCCTCAGCTTTGGATGAAGATCCACTAGCTTGTAGTCACTCTTGCCACGTTTATATGTTGTGTAGAGAGCCTTGTTGGTTTCTTCCTTTGTTGTACCCTGTGCCAGTATGTGCACCCAGAAGATCAACAATCGACTTCTCTGTGATGATGATTCTTCTGCCAGCAATGTAAGAGACCACCTGTGTGTCATCACAATCGACGTGTTTCCAGAATTCCTTGACCAATTTGACATATATAAACTGGACCTCGAAGCCTGTTGAAGTATTCTTCCCAGCCTTGAACACGAACTTCAGGACGAAGATCATACCCATTTGCAGCAATATTGTCCAGGTCGAATCTCCACTCAGCAAGAACCTGGAGTTCTTCAAGAGCATAGACACAATAAACGGCACAACCTCGTTCTGCGAGAGGGATCATCTTCCCTTGAGCTTGAGTGTAAGGCCCAAGTTTTTAAGCTTATGCTAAGTGAATAAATTTCTTATTCACGATTAGGGTTGATGTAATGTGAAGGGAAACCAGAACAAAAGTTCATTAAATGAAATATATTTATGAAGGAGAAAGTTCAGGAAAAGTTCAAGGATTGCATTATGATCGATAAAAGTTATAGCACGATCGTTATACGCTTAACCTAGGTCAGAAACCCTAGTATATAGTTAATTTTCACTTTTAGGCACGACGGAAGTTAATTCCAAAAATCTTCAGAGAAATGTTAGAACTTCTCTTTTTCCATATATCACAATCGTTTCGAGGCGAAACTCTAGGATCTACGAACATCCGATTCCAATCATCGGAAGTTTGCCGAAACCGAAACCCTGGTATTTCAAAACCCTAGAATCACCCGACTATGAAGACTTTTTCTATTCGGAACATCAAATGAAGATTCTACACGCGTACACCCATTTTTCTTGATGATTTCAATCTTTCTTCAGAAGGAAGTTTTCTATTCCGACATCCGATGCAAAAAGCAACTTATCGGGTAAAATAGTTTTATATCGACTATGCTTTAGTTGCCAAAAATACAAGGAGACCTCTTTATAGTTTTGGAACTCTTTTGCCAAAACATATCTATTAAGGAAGTCGGAAAAATCAGATTCGCGAAACTTTCTTTTTCCCGCGAATTTCCAACCTTTATATATAGCAAAGAAAGGAAGAAAAACTCAAATTTTCCTCCATTTTCTCTCCTCAAACCCGCGGCCAAGAACAAGGAAGAAGGAAGAAGAATTTTCTTCATTGTTTGCTTGATCGTCGATCAATCAGTTGCTACTTCAAGGCTTCGAGGTATAGTCGCTAATCCTTACCTCTGATCGCTTTTTCCATAGCTTTTCTGTAGAGTTTTCTGAGCGGATAGTTTATGGGTTTTTGCAAAACTATCCTGAATCTTTCATTTCTGATTCTAAACCTCTTCCTTATGCGCCCAAGATCACTTCTGCCGGGTTAGATTTTCCGTTATGTCGCCGGAATTCCGCCGGAATCAATTTGAGCCTAAAATACCCATTTTTGGAGTTTTTGGTGTAAAGCTTCAACCTTTAGGATGAAAACTATCGCCTTAGCTTAGTGCTAGTAGGATTAGTTGTCATAAACGTCGTTGGTGACGTCCCTGTCAAATTTTATTTTTGGGATTTCAGTTTTGAAATTTCTAAGTTAAAAATCATGACCAAAATACCCCTGCGACAGTTTTTGATCCGATAATTTTTCCGAGTTCAGAATACCCTTAGTTACGGCTAATGATAGCATAGGAACCAAGTTTGATCGAAGAAAAATCGAGTCCCCTAATTACCTAAAGTGGCCGAGCCTATAGGGGGAGGAGGAGGAAAATTTCCTTTTCCGAAAACTTGTCTTTCGCGCTAGATTATCGTACCTTAGAGTATAGATTACTTCGAGTAACCTTAGTAAGTATCGATAACTTAGTTTTCGATAGATTTTGATTGATTTCTGTGGTTTTGTTCTAAAGGTGCTTTTGAAGAGTTTCCCGAGGAACAAGGCTTTGCTTGCGAGGAAGCGTTAGACGATAATTCTAGAGAACTTTCAGGTGAGGGCTTCTCACTGAATCTCTAGTTAATGCTTAGGGTCGATGTTTTCGACATTGTTTACTGTTTATGCACTGGATTGTGTGTGATTGGAAAATGTTTTCTGAGGCTTCGGCTGACAATGTAGATGATGCATCTACTGAATGTTTTTGATGAGTGAATTACATGCTAAGTGCTAATTGGGTAATTTAGGATGTGTGGTGCATGCCTTATATGCTAAGTGCTATGTGGTTATTGCTTAAGATATTGACCTATGACATGTTGATTGATTATGATAAGTTAATTCTGCATTTGCACTATAATCTGAAATTCTGAATCGTGAGAATAGCGGGCAGGTCATGCCGATTTTTATTTGAGAGTTTTGAGAAAGTTTGACAGGACGAATGAGATTCGGGCCTTGTTATGATGTGTATGGATCGAGACATTCTCTGGAGTCATTTGGGGATTAGGAGATCCCGAGAACTTATAGGAATTTCGATAAGACTAAAAAGGATATTATTTTGAAAAGAAAACTCATAAGACATTAAACAACCTCTAAATCTTTAAATAAAGATAATAAACTCGAAAGGAAGCTTCGGATGCAAACCTTAGTTTTTGGAAAATGAGAAGTGTCGTCGGATCCAAGTGTTGAGGAGTTTGGTAAGTTCTGAGTATGTTGGTACTCCTTCGCTCGTTGAGCAGTTTGTTAGCCATCCAAGGGATGAGCCGGGAAGCTTCACTGAGGCGTGAGACCTTGTGAATGCGGGATACTCCACTGAGGCGTGAGACCTTGTGGAAAGCATGGAACTCCACTGAGGCGTGAGACCTTGTGAGAGCATGAAACTTCACTGAAGCGTGAGACTTCGTGAGAGCATTGATGACCCGAAGAGTCATCGTGAGTGGTTGCACTCATTTTATGATTATTGTATTTTGTCGCAGAATCGACTTTTGTAAGGCCCAAGTTTTTCAGTTTATACCAAGTGAATAAATTCTTATTCACCAGTAGGTTTGATGCATGGCGAAGGGAAACCTGAACAAGAGTTTAGTAAATGAAATAAATGTATGAAGGAGAAAGTTCAGGAAAAGTCTGAGGTTCGTATTGAAGTCGATAAAAGTTATAGCACGATCGTTTTACGCTTAAACCTAGGTCAGAAACCCTAGTATATAGCTAATTTTCACTTTTAGGCACGCTGACAGTTAACTCCAAAAATCTTCAGAGAAATGTTAGAACTTCTCTTTTTCCATATATCACCATCATTTCGAGGCGAAACTCTAGGATCTACGAACGTCCGATTCCAATCATCGGAAGTTTGCTGAAACCGAATCCCTGGTATTTCAAAACCCTAGAATTTCTCGACAATGAAGACTTTTTCTATTCAGAGCTTCAAATGAATATTCCACACGCGTACACCCATTTCTCTTGATGATTTCAATCTTTCTTCCGAAGGAAGTTTTCCATTCCGACATTCGATGCAAAAAGCAACTTATCGGGTAAAATAGTTTTACACCGACTATGCTTTAGTTGCCAAAAATATAAGGAGACCCCATTTTAGTTTTGGAATTCTTTCGCCAAAACCTATCTTAGAATTCACGGAGAATGACGCCGGAAAAATCAGATTCGCGAAAATTTCATTTTCCCGCGAATTTCCATCTTCTATATATAGCAAAGAAAGGAAGAAAAACACAAATTTTCCTCCATTTTTCTCTCCAAACCCGCGGCCAAGAACAAGGAAGAAGGAAGAAGAGTTTTTGTTCAATCCTTGCTTGATCGTCGATCAATCAGTTGCTACTTCAAGGTTTCGAGGTATAGTCGCTAATCCTTACCTCTGATCGCTTTTTCCATAGCTTTTCTGTAGAGTTTTCTGAGCGGATAGTTTATGGGTTTTTGCAAAACTATCCTGAATCTTTCATTTCTGATTCTAAACCTCTTCCTTATGTGCCCAAGATCACTTCTGCCGGGTTAGATTTTCCGTTATGTCGCCGGAATTCCGCCGGAATCAATTTTAGCCTAAAATACCCATTTTTGGAGTTTTTGGAGTAAAGCTTCAACCTTTAGGCTGAAAACTATTGCCTTAGCTTAGTGCTAGTAGGATTAGTTGTCATAAACGCCGTTGGTGACATCCCTGCAAAATTTGGTTTTTGGGATTTCAGTTTTGAAATTTCTAAGTTAAAAATCATGACCAAAATACCCCTGCGACAGTTTTTGATCCGATAATTTTTCCGAGTTCAGAATACCCTTAGTTACGGCTAATGAAAGCATAGGAACCAAGTTGCAATTGTGAAAAGTGGCCGAGCCCTATAGAGGAGGAGGGGGAAAATTCCTTTTCCGAAAACTTGTCTTTTCGCGCTAGATTATCGTACCTTAGAGTATAGATTACTTCGAGTAACCTTAGTAAGTATCGATAGCTTAGTTTTCGATAGATTCTGATAGTATTTCTGTGGTTTTGCTCTAAAGGTGATTTTGAGGAATTCCCAGAGGAGCAAGCCTTTGATTGTGAACAAGTGTTAGGAGATCGTCCTGGAGAATCTACAGGTGAGGGCTTCTCACTGAATCTCTAGTTAATGCTTAGGGTCGATGTTTCGACATTGTTTACTGTTTATGCACTGGAATTGTGTGTGATTGGAAAATGTTTTCTGAGGCTTCGGCTGACAATGTAGATGATTCATCTACTGAATGTTTTTGAGATTGACTTACATGCTATGTGCTATGTGGGTAATCTAGGATGTGTGGTGCATGCTTTATACGCTAAGTGTTAAGTGTTTATGATGAGATTTATGGATATATGACATGTTGTTGATTGTGATGATTTAAATATGCTTTGCACTAGAAACTGAGATTCTGAATGGTGAGGATAGCGGGCAGGTCATACCGATTTTATTTTGAGAGTTTTGGAGGAAGCTTGATAGGACGAATGAGATTCGGGCCTTGTTATGATGTTTATGGATCGAGACATTCTCTGGAGTCATTTGGGGATTTGGAGATCCCGAGAACTTATAGGATTTGCGATAAGACTAAAAGGATATTATTTTGAAAAGAAAACTCATAAGACATTAAACAACCTCTAAATCTTTAAGTAATGGCGTTAACCTCGAAAGGAAGCTTTGGATGCAAATCTTAGTTGTGGAAAGCGAGAAGTTTCGTCGGATCCCAAGTAATGAGAATGTTAAGAAGTTGTGAGTATGTTGATACTCCTGTGCTCTGGGAGCAGTTGGTTTAGCCATCCAAGGGATGAGCCGAGAAGCTTCACTGAGGCGTGAGACCTTGTGAATGCGGGATACTCCACTGAGGCGTGAGACCTTGTGGAAAGCATGGATCTTCAATGAGGCGTGAGACCTCGTGAACAGCATGGAGCTTCACTGAGGCGTGAGACCTTGTGAATGCGTGATCTTCACTGAGGCGTGAGAGCGTGAATCTTCACTGAAGCGTGAGACTTCGTGCAAGTGTGTAAATTCACTGAGGCGTGAGACCTTGTGAAAGCATAAAACTTCATTGAAGCGTGAGACTTCGTGAGAGCATTGATTACTCGAAGAGTTATCGTGAGTGGTTGCACTCATTTTATGATTATTGTATTTTGTCGCAGAATCGACTTTTACCTTAGGGTAAGCTTTTAGAGACATTAATTTACCTAGAACACGTGGCGACGTGTCGAGTGAGGTCGGAGACGTTGTTTGGTTAATCATATTGCATTCATGCATACATAGGAGGTTAATACACGGCGTGATACCGGACCTCGGAGAATTCCAAATGTTGTCGGTTTCCAAAATGGTCATAAGACCCGGAATGCCGTGTAAGAGCGTTTATAGACGTCTCTTGTAGAACACCGAAATGGCAGACCTACGGGTTTACTGCTGATCTGGCTACCTTGGTGTGGTGTAAGAGGCACGCGGGCCGAAATGGTTCCACCGTGGCTGGTGTTAGGGCTGATCCGTTTGATGTCCATCCCTTTCCGGAATGCATGTGGTTAACTGGGTTAACCTGCATATCATTTCATGCCACATGCATACTGACTTAGTGATGAGTGTGTTTGATACTTGTTAGTTCTACTTGATGCATGTTAACTGTGTTTTACTGTCGTTATATTCTTTGTGGAATAATGCAACCCTAGGATGTTATCCCTAGTTATAAGCCTAAGTGGCTAATCCTTTAATGGTATCTATTGGTGGTATTATTTATATAATTCTTTGGAGTTGACCCTCGCGTCTTCTGTGTGTGCTTTGGCGAACAAACGCCCTTTGTCAGATGTCTTTGGCGGGCTGATTCATGATGGTTCATCCTTCGGGAGGAACTAGGGTTGAGATGCAGGAACTGGAGCGTATCGCGGTTGAGAGAGGAGGACGGATGGTGTATGTAGACTAGGTCGTTCTGGATTTCGAATTCGGACGACGATCATGCTAGCATGTAGGATTGAGTGTTAGTGTGAGCTCCTCGAGATGGGATTAGTGTAGGAGTAGAGTCCTAGCTCTGAACATCATTTGTTCCTTTGGGAACAGGGTAGTTTCCCACCTATAGCTTTTTGTGTGGTTTCGTTACGGGAATCACAGAGAGTTGGTTGGACTTAGGAAGTCTTGTTTCAGGCCGATGGGCCAGCTTATTCTCATTTTGAGGGATAGTGTTGCGGACACTTAACCTTTTCTTTTGGTTTGTACTTTTGCCTACGGGCGCTACTCTTCTATTACCCGTCACTGGAGGTTCACTCGTGACGAGGTTGCTACTTACAGCGGGGGCTGTTTATATATTGTATATTAGTTTTATTACTTTTCGCATTTGGGTTTTATTTAATTCAGTCTTGTCTTAGTTATTATAAAAAGAAAAAATATTCACGTTTTTCCGCATTAAGTTTATTTTGGTTACTAAAGTGATGCCACCGAAATCGGGGTGTTACATTGTGGTATCAGAGCACGGTCGAGTCTTTCGGGAGTTGTTGGGGAATAGGTCTTCTGTGCTAGGTTGTGTGACTCTGCAAAGAGTGAAAATTGATTGTCTGCAAGCGATTTTTCGCTTAAAAATTGATTGAAGTTATTGCTTACTCATATTGTATAGTGATGCTAGATGCTATCTTATGATGAGTACTAACTGTTTGTCTAACTTAACAGAACATGGTGAACACTAACCAGTTAGCAGAGATGATGGCCACTATGGCCCAAGCGGTGACGGCACAAGCGAACGATAATGCTATGAGGCGTGCTGCTGAGGAGGCACGTGAACAGCATCAGCGCCAGAGGGAAGTAACTCTGGACCAAAACAAAGGCCTCAATGACTTCAGGAGGCAAAACCCACCAAAGTTCTCTGGTGGTACCGACCCAGACAAAGCGGATCTCTGGATTCAGGAAATCGAGAAGATATTCGGCGTACTACAAACTGCTGAGGGTGCCAAAGTGGGCATGGCGACTTATCTGCTACTCGGGGATGCTGAGTACTGGTGGAAGGGCACCAGAGGAGTTATGGAAGACAATCACGAGGAGATTAGCTGGAACTCATTCCGGACCGCATTCTTGGAAAAGTATTTTCCAACAAGTGCTCGGGATGAGCGGGAGTCACAATTTCTGACACTCCGTCAGGGAGGTATGTCAGTGCCGGAATTTGCTTCGAAGCTGGAGTCCTTGGCGAAGCATTTCCAATTCTTTCATGATCACGTGAATGAGCGCTATATGTGCAAGCGCTTTGTTAATGGACTGAGGCCTGATATTGAGGACTCAGTGAGACCACGGGGAATCATGCGATTCCAATCGTTGGTCGAGAAAGCCACGGAAGTAGAGCTGATGAAGAACCGGAGATTAAACCGGGCTGGGACTGGAGGGCCGATGAGGTCGGGCTCTCAAAATTTTCAGAGCAGAGAGAAATTTCAGAGCAGGGGGCCGTATCAGCGTCCTGCTGGAAAAGGATTTACTTCAGGATCTTACAGACCCATGACGGGTACTGCTGGAGGTTCCGGAGATCAGACTTTGAAGAAGGAGATGACCTGTTTCAGATGTGGGGAGCCGGGGCATTATGCTAATGCTTGTCCCGACAAGAGGCCCAAGTGCTTTAATTGTAACAAAATGGGGCATAATGCTGGTCAGTGCAGAGCACCCAAGACGGAGCCAACCGTGAACACTGCTCGTGGAAAGCGTCCTGCTGCTAAAGCAAGAGTTTACACCATGGACGGTGAGAGAGCTGAGGGGTTTGTCAGAGGAGAGCGCAAGAACGATGGTAACCTTCTAACCATTCCTTCTCATTTCAGTATAATATATTCCATTACTCTCGTAGCGTGTGCAAACACACCTAACTTATTTATACTGTCTAAGCTTTGACCTTATAGTTATTACGCCTATTAACACCTTATTTGACCGTAGTTAGTATTTTAGCTATAGAAGTACACGAGGTTTAAGATAACACGTTAAGCCTAGAAAGTAGTCTTGTACCGATGCGTTTAATCAGAAGCTAGAAGCTGAAGAATGAATCTCATAGAGATTTCTTATGGATGGTATACGTATGATGTTGAGGGGGTGATATTCGGAATCACAGCTGGCTATGGACTTTGATAGAAGGATTGCTAAGATTAACTTGAGTTGATCGAAGATTAGTTGAGTTTGGGAGGAAAAAGTTCTCATTAAGTATTTGTTTTCCTTGCGAAGGAGTTGTAGTTTTAGGAGATGAATATTCTTTTAGGAAATGTTGAAGAGTTACAGAGCATCAGAGATCCAAACTTGGAAAGGTTTAGGTTTTAAGTCTATTAATTCTTGTCATAAGTGTGTAGGACTTGAAGTTTGTCATAATTTGATTGGGAGATTAAGAAGTTTATCGACAAGATGGTAATCAAGTTACAAGAAGGAAAGTGTTAGTATTAAGATGAATACTTGAAGTTATCATAGTTGGACAAGCTACTCAGAGTCTAATAGTGAATGGAACTTTGTTATGGATTTCGGTGATGCTTGATAGAGTTAGCAAGTGAATTTTGCTCAGTTGAATAAGAATCCTGTAAGACCTGGATTTTCAGAACAAGTTAAGTTTCCGACTCACACGTAGAATCAGTGTAAGCGTGACAGGAGTTTGACATTTGAGAAAGATTAATGAAGAAGAAAGTTCAGGAATTGCTTGAGGAATGTTGCGTAGTTGTTTTCGGAGTTAGTGCGAGTCGTCTGCACACCTGCCTTATGGCGAGCGTGTCCAGAATAGGCTATTTCGCTCTTAAAGCAACGTTTTGAGTGAGATTTCGAACTCTTGGAAAATTTAAAGTTTCTCTTTATTTTTCCATCGACCAGCGTTTCATTTCGGAACTCTGGACTGTACGCACGATAGGTTTAACTTTTCGGATGTCCGCCGACGCTAATTTCTTTCCTTCGAAACCTTAGTTTTGAGCGAAGGATGAAGACTTTTTCTATTCGGGAAATCTAACGAAGATTCCGTCCGCGCTGCCAGACTTGTTTCGACATTTCCAATCTTTCTTCTGTTGGAAGTTTTGTCGTCTGAGCATCACAGCAAAAAGTAGTTTTTCGGGACAGACTAACTTACACCGCTTTTGGCGTTTTGGATATCGTTTTTCCCAAATCCTAGATATTTGTTTTGAGTTCTGGAATTATGACGCCAGAATCTCTCTTAGAATTTCTCGGTGATCGTGCTGCAAAAATTGGAATCGCGAAATTTTCATTTTCCCGCGATTTCGCCTGCCTATAAATAGCTCAAAAAGCAAAAATTCCTTCATTTTCTTCCTTTTGTGGCTGAATTTCGTGGAGAGCAAGGGGGGAGGAGATTTTCGCGAAAACTTGACCAATCTTCGTGCAGTTCGTCCCTACTTCTAGGTATCGAGGTAACTAACACGATTCCTACCTCTGATTGTTGTTTCTGTTGCGTTTCTGAAGTCGTTTCTGTGCTCACAGTTTTGATCTTTTTCTAAAATGGTCCGATTTCTTCGATTTCTTGGTTGGGTTATGTTCCTTACGTTCCCCTGAGTCTAAAACCTCTGTCAGTAAACGCTGATTGTGATCCAGTTGTCCAGGATCTGAAAAACTGTTTCAAAACCCTTTTTGTCTCACATTTCGAAACTTTATTGTCAAAAAGACTTAATCTGACTTCGTGCCTTAAGGATTTGTTGTCACGAATGTCATGAGGATCATTGCTGTCAAATTTGTTTTCAGAACTGATAACTTTGAAGTTTTGAGCCTTTATTTTGGACCAAAATGCCCCTGGACAGTCGTATTTCGGCCCGATTGTCCGAAAATTGTTCTGACAGTTTCTTTGCCTTAGTTTTACCCTAAAACTACCTTGTGAATTGATTTGATCAAAGAAAAAGAGCCGAAGCCCTTTTTCCTTTGAGGCCGTGGACTATTTCCTTTAGGGGGAGTTTTTCGGTTTCGAAAACTTGTCTTTTCGTACCTGATTGTCCTATTCTGAAGCTTTAATGCTTTGTCTATCGTTTATGTATTGTTTTGCGATCGAACTAATCGATTTTGTTTGGTTTCTGCTTTGTTTTTCTCCGAGGTTCAGTTGAGGGAACTTTGGAAGACTCAGAGCAATTGTTTGAGGAAAACTTTGTTTGCGAAGCTGGAACAGCTCGAGGTTAGGGCAACTTACTATATATTAGCTATGAATGTATGATAAACGTCGATCAATTCGACTTATGCTTTACTTTGATGTTGATTATGTTGATGAACTGATGTTGTGATGTTGTGCTTTGTTGGATTGTGCGTTTTGACGCGACTTCGGAGTGGAGATTCATTGATCTGGTGATCTTTGATGTTTCGGGTTGGATGAGCAACCCTAGGCAAGTTCAAACGAGGGGTTTGGGACTTAGCCATTTGTTGGGATTCGTTGGTTTACTTAGACTTTCCCCGGAAAACTTCTTTTGGGTGGTTGGTTTTCGGAAAACCTAGAATGAATAGAATTTTGTAAACTAAAGACTTGGGAAACCTAGATTTTGAGAAATAAACTCATAACCTGACTAATCTGAATTGAAATCATTTTTATTAACGTTTAAGTATAGGAAAACTGAAGGGGAAAATATTTACGAAAGACGGGGAAAAGTCGACCTTTGTTGTGAGTTATTGGAATTGGGGAAAGCCACTAAGGTGAGCTATGGTGATGATTGAAAGTCACCGAGTACTTTACGTACTCTTGTTGATGGGGTTGTGTTGTATTGACCGACACTAATCCCTTGGGTTCTCTTGTTGTTGGAGCGGTGTTGTATTGACCGACACTTAGCGCTCTTGTTGTTTGGGCTGTGTTGTATTGACCGACACTAGACCCTTGTGTATTCTTGTTGGTGGAGCTGTGTTGTATTGACCGACACTTACTCCGAGTTGTGTTGTATTGACCGACACTAAGTCATGGGTTTGTTGAGATTGGGTTGTGAGCTAAACACTTTCGTGGTAAGGGCGATTCGTTGTTTGGCTAACCACGTTGCATTCAATCGGGTGAATAACGGGAATGGTTCACCTGTGCATATCATGGTGAATAACGGGAATGGTTCACCTTGCATAAATGATGAATAACGGGAATGGTTCATCATATGGTGAATAACGGGAATGGTTCACCAAGGATGAATAACGGGGATGGTTCATCCAGGATGGATTTCATCCAGGATGGATAACGGGAATGGTCCATCCATAGTGAAGAACGGGAATGCTTCACTTGTGGCGAACGGGAACGCGTCACAAATCCGGATTCATATTGTGCATTTCACGCATACATTCATGCTGACTGAGACTGTGTGCTGTTTGTTTATTGAAGCAATGTTAGAGCCATAACATGCTAGGATTATTTATATGCTTATATAACAACTTATATATATATACCCTGTCACATGTTGAGTGTATATGTACTTATTGCTTTGAGTTGACCCTAGCGCCTTGGCTTTGTTTGTATGTTTGTGTTTGGGCGGTCGGCCTGCTGCCAGATGTCGATGGTCGACTGGTTCTCGACGGTCTCTCCCTCGGGGGGGATCAGATATGAGCTGCTGGATCGGGATGCCCCCACCGCTTGGGTGATCGATGTAGCTGGTCACCGGGCGACGTATCGGGGAAGGGTCATGGAGGACCGGATTGACGAGCGTGGACGTCTGACGAAAGGAGTTCTATGGCGCATAGAGTTGAGCTTCAACTTGCCGACTTCAGATCGTTGTGGGTTTGGCACTGGGAGGTTAGGTTTGGGCAGGCGTCATGTTTTGTGTAGAGCTCTGATTCGTTTTGCTTTTGGGATCGGGTAGGTTTCCGACGCATGACTTTTCGTGTGGTTCTCTTACTGAGGGATCACAGTGAGTCAGTTGGACCATAGGGGTCTTTGCTTAGGCCATATTGAGGCCGACTTTCTCCTAGTGGTTTGTAATTTTAATTTTCTCACTTACACTTCTGGGTCTGTAGATATTTGCCTACAGGCACACTGCTTTGGAGTCACTGCGAGTGCGCGTGACGTGGGAGTGCAGCTGAGGCTGTACATGTTTATATTTGATGTATGTTGGTTAGTTTAGTAGTTGGGTTTTGTCTTTACTTCCTTATCGTTTTGATTTAAAGGAAAGAAAACGGAAAAAAAAAAAATTACCTGTTTTTCCGCGTAAAGATTATTTTTGGTTACTAAAGTGACACCTGGAAATCGGGGTGTTACATTGTGGTATCAGAGCTTAGTCGAGTCTTTTGGGAGCCTTTGGGGAATAGGTCTTCTGTGCTAGGTTGTGTGACTCTGCAAAGAGTGAAAATTGATTGTCTGCAGAGCGATTTTCGCTCTAATTGTTTGCGTTACTACTTAATCGGATTGAGTGGTTTGTCTAGTGCTACCGTATGGCTAGTACTAATCGGACGTTTGATGAGATATAGGATGGTGGACCTTAACCGGATGGCGGGGGCAATAGCTACACTGATCGAGGCAATGATGAACCAGGCTGCGGAAGACGCTTATATGCGCGCTGAAGAGGCTGCACGTGAGCATCACCAACGATTGATGGCGACGGCGATGTATCAACAAAGAGGAATGAACCGAACAGGAGTTGGGGGACCAATAAGGTCAGGATCTCAAGGCTACAACAGAAGGGAGAGCTACCATCAGTGGGGACCGTATCAGCGTTTCAAGGGAAGAGATCTTATCTCAAGAGTCTACAAACCAACGACTGCTGATACTGGAGGGGAGCCAGTTGGTGACAAAGGTGTGACATGTACTCGTTGTGGAAAGTTTGGGCATTTTGCTAACAAGTGCTCAGTGACTGGATGGGGATGCTTCAAGTGTAACCGAGAGGGGCATCTAGCTGTGAACTGCAAGACACCCCAGGAGGAAACGTCTGATAGTAAGATGAAAGGGAATGATGCTACCGAAGGGACAGGAAACAAGACTTCGGGAAGAGCAGTGACGTGTTACAGGTGCAGGGAAGTAGGGCACTATGCTAGTAAGTGCAAGATCAAGGGAAAACTATGCTTTAATTGCAACCAACCGGGACATTTCTCCAGAGATTGTAAGGCACTCAAGGGCGAATCATCAAGGAATGTTGGGAAAGGGAAACAACTTGCTACAGAGGAAAGGATTCATATCAAGGAAGGAGCAAGAGTTGAGGAGTCGAACGAGGAAGAACGTGGGAACGATGGTAATATTTTAACTGTTCTTGTATTCTAGAATAACTTACTCTTTTATATTCAAGCGAGTGTGACGTGCCTAACTTGTATTTACTACTTAGACTATGATCCTATGATTATTATCCCTAGTAGGACCTTATTCGAAGTTGCTCGTGATTTAACTATAGAGGTTACACGAGATCTAGAATAGCACGCGGAGCTAGGGAGTTGTTTTACCGAGGCGTCGATAAGGAAGCTAGGACCTCAGGGGAATTCCTTATGGGTACGATACGTAGGATTTTAGGGCGTTTAGTTTTGAAGCGGATTCGATGGAGGATCTTTCGGCAAAAGGATTCATTCGACCAAGTGTATCACCGTGGGGAGCGCCAGTGTTGTTAGTCAAGAAGAAGGACGGAAGGTCGAGATCGTGGGTGGATTATCGACAATTGAACAAGGCGACGATCAAGAACAGATACCCGTTGCCGAGGATAGATGATTTGATGGACCAACTACGAGGGGCTACCGTATTTTCCAAGATAGATTTGAGGTCAGGCTATCGTCGGATCAGAGTGAAGATTGAGGATATACCGAAGACTGCTTTCAGGACACGTTAAGGACACTACGAGTACCTGGTGATGCCGTTTGGAGTGACGAATGTACCTGCTGTTTTCATGGATTACATGAACCGCATCTTTCAGGAGTTCTTAGATTGGCGTGTGGTGGTGTTTATTGAGGACATATTGATCTATTCGAAGGACGCGAATAAACATGAAGGACATTTGCGCCAAGTTTTACAATTGTTGAGAGAGAAAAAGCTGTATGCGAACCCTTCCAAGTGTGAATTCTGGCTGGAGGAAGTCAATTTCTTAGGCCATGCTATCTCGAAGGAGGGCATAGCTGTGGATCCGGCGAAAGTGGAGACTGTTTTGGCTTGGGAGCAACCGAAGATGGTGACAGAGATCAGAAGTTTTGTGGATTTAGCTGGATATTATAGACGCTTCATTGAGGGATTTGCCAAGATTGTTGGACCTTTGGCTCAACTGACGAGGAAAGATTAACCTTTTACATGGATTGAGGGTGTGTGGTTCCGTAGCAGAATCGTTAGGAACTTGATATCAGGATATTTGTGGTTACTGGATGTTAGGAACTCATTGTCTGTTCCAGTGGGTTTTTCTAAATTTCCACCTTCGATGTATTAGGCCTGATCAACCTAATATTGAGGGGGTGATATTCGGAATCACAGCTGGTTATGGACTTTGATAGAAGGACGGGTAAGATGAATTTGAATTGATTGAGGATTAGTCGGATTTGGGAGGAAAGTTCGTGTTAAGCACTTGATTGTGAAAGATTAAGATTTAAATCTTTGGAATTCGATGAGTGCCGTATAGACATTGATTGGTTAGTTCGTGTGATTACTCCAAGTAGAGGTAGACCAAGTCAAGAGATTTAGTGCTGGAAAAGTATTAAGTAGTTTCTCGGAAGTTATGAAGTTATAGGTTATGTGATTGCTGAGTGGAATTGTTAGAGACTAAATAAGTTGGATGTAATCAGGTTTTAGATGATAGCTTGATGGTAGCGAGATTGAGAAGAATTAGCTCTGAACTAGATTGTTATAGTCGAGTTCGAGGAATAAGTTTTGCTAAGCGTTTGATTAATATGTGGAGTCATTATAGTCTTAAGAGATGAATTTTCGCTTGAAAAGTGTTGAATTAATGATTAAGTTGGAGAAAGAAAGGTTTAGCATAAGTTGAATACTTGAGGTTGTTGATATGGATTCCAAGGAAATATGCTGAGATTACTAAGTGAGATTTACTAAGTTGGATTGAAATCTTAGGGTTAAGATTGAATCTTGAGAGCCGAGAATCACGTACGAGTAGGAGATCTTATGGTTGTAGGTGTGACAATAGGAGTTGAATCTTAGAAGATTGAAGACCTGAAGGTGAGTTTCGGGTTAAGACCATTGAGGTGTAGTATAAGAGAGATCTTGAAGTAAAGGAATTCTGGGTTGTGTGGAGTGTTAAGGTCGGTGATCGATTGATGTTGATTATGAGATTGCGGACATAATGACCATGTGATAAGATTTGAATGATGTTAGCATAATAGGTTATGATTATGGATAGCAGGACCAAGTGGTGAGTGTGGAAGCATGACGACACTTATCAGGTCGTTTGGGTAAGTGAAGGAGTTATAGTTTTTAAGAAACGGATATTCATTTAAGAAGTATTGAAGGATTAAAGGTCATTAGAGGACCAAACTTGGTGAAGGTTTAGGTTTTAAATCTATGAATGGTTGTCTAAGGTGTGTAAGACTCGAAGTTTGTAAGAATTTGATTGAGAGATTAAGAAGTTGATTGATGAGATGGTGATTGAGTCACAAAAAGGAAGGTGTTAGTATTAAGATGAATACTTGAAGTTGTTATGTTTGGACAAGTTTCTTAGAGCTTAAGAGTGGATGAAACTTTGTTATGGATTTTGATGATGCATATTATGGTTAACAAGTGAATTTTACTAAGTTGAATGAGAATCCTAGGGCTAAGGTTGACCTAATGAGCTGAGATTCATGTACACATAAGAGATTTAGTGGTGTTAGCGGTTACGATAACAGTTAAATCTCATAATGTTGAAGGATTGGATGATAAAATGGCTAGTTAAGTCCCTTGAGGTATAGTTATGATTTAATCTTCTAGAGGATAAGTCTCGATTTGTGCGAAGTGTTAGGGATTTCAGTAAGTGTAAATAGGTTTGAGTGAGGGAAGTTCTAAGGAAGAAGACGATAATACTGGATTGTTAGATATTAAGAGGAGGATTATCTTATAAGTTGTTGATAAATTGATGTTGAAGGGGGATAAGATTAGTGAATGACAAGGAATAAGGACATAAGTCGAGTTTTAATTCGAATAGTGACTAAGTAGAAGTTTGATTACTTGGTGTGTGTAAAAATAGTTACGAAGTTAGAGGTGTTTTAATGGACTAGCGGTTTCCAAGGGGGAGGATTCGTCTAGAAGTTATCGAACGAACAAGTGGAGTTTTGTACTGTAGATAATGATCACGAGGACAAGTTGAGTATCTACTTTGAGATGACAGAGAGGCACTGAGTTTAAGAAGAATTCCGGACGACCGAAAGTAAAGAAGTAAGTGGCTAAGATTGTGCGACTTCACGGAATGCCAACCGGTATCATTTCAAGAAGAGATCCGACGCAAGTGATCGAGCCAGACGACATGAAGTTGAATGATGGTTTGTCTTTTGAGACACCGACAGTTAGCAGTGGGGATAGAAGAGTGAAACAGTTAAGGGGAAAACAACTTGCTTAAGTAAAGATTATGAGGAACAATGACACAGGCACTACTACATGAGAATTGGAAGATAAGATCGAGGAACTGTATTCCGGACTTTTCGCAGAACTCTGAGTTTCGAGGACGAAACTTTCTTTTTGGAGGGGAGTATTGTAAGACCTGGATTTTCATAACAAGTTAAGTTTCCGACTCACACGTAGAATCAGTGTAAGCGTGACAGGAGTTTGACATTTGAGAAAGATTAATGAAGAAGAAAGTTCAGGAATTGCTTGAGGAATGTTGCGTAGTTGTTTTCGGAGTTAGTGCGAGTCGTCTGCACACCTGCCTTATGGCGAGCGTGTCCAGAATAGGCTATTTCGCTCTTAAAGCAACGTTTTGAGTGAGATTTCGAACTCTTGGAAAATTTAAAGTTTCTCTTTATTTTTCCATCGACCAGCGTTTCATTTCGGAACTCTGGACTGTACGCACGATAGGTTTAACTTTTCGGATGTCCGCCGACGCTAATTTCTTTGCTTTGAAACCTTAGTTTTGAGCGAAGGATGAAGACTTTTTCTATTCGGGACATCTAACAAAGATTCCGTCCGCGCTGCCAGACTTGTTTCGACATTTCCAATCTTTCTTCTGTTGGAAGTTTTGTCGTCTGAGCATCACAGCAAAAAGTAGTTTTTCGGGACAGACTAACTTACACTGCTTTTGGCGTTTTGGATATCGTTTTTCCCAAATCCTAGATATTTGTTTTGAGTTCTGGAATTATGACGCCAGAATCTCTCTTAGAATTTCTCGGTGATCGTGCTGCAAAAATCGGAATCGCGAAATTTTCATTTTCCCGCGATTTCGCCTGCCTATAAATAGCTCAAAAAGCAAAAATTCCTTCATTTTCTTCCTTTTGTGGCTGAATTTCGTGGAGCGCAAGGGGGGAGGAGATTTTCGCGAAAACTTGACCAATCTTCGTGCAGTTCGTCTCTACTTCTAGGTATCGAGGTAACTAACACGATTCCTACCTCTGATTGTTGTTTCTGTTGCGTTTCTGAAGTCGTTTCTGTGCTCACAGTTTTGAGCTTTTTCTAAAATGGTCCGATTTCTTCGATTTCTTGGTTGGGTTATGTTCCTTACGTTCCCCTGAGTCTAAAACCTCTGTCAGTAAACGCTGATTGTGATCCAGTTGTCCAGGATCTGAAAAACTGTTTCAAAACCCTTTTTGTCTCACATTTCGAAACTTTATTGTCAAAAAGACTTAATCTGACTTCGTGCCTTTAGGATTTGTTGTCACGGATGTCATGAGGATCATTGCTGTCAAATTTGTTTTCAGAACTGATAACTTTGAAGTTTTGAGCCTTTATTTTGGACCAAAATGCCCCTGGACAGTCGTATTTCGGCCCGATTGTCCGAAAATTGTTCTGACAGTTTCTTTGCCTTAGTTTTACCCTAAAACTACCTTGTGAATTGATTTGATCAAAGAAAAAGAGCCGAAGCCCTTTTTCCTTTGAGGCCGTGGACTATTTCCTTTAGGGGGGAGTTTTTCGGTTTCGAAAACTTGTCTTTTCGTACCTGATTGTCCTATTCTGAAGCTTTAATGCTTTGTCTATCGTTTATGTATTGTTTTGCGATCGAACTAATCGATTTTGTTTGGTTTCTGCTTTGTTTTTCTCCGAGGTTCAGTTGAGGGAACTTTGGAAGACTCAGAGCAATTGTTTGAGGAAAACTTTGTTTGCGAAGCTGGAACAGCTCGAGGTTAGGGCAACTTACTATATATTAGCTATGAATGTATGATAGGCGTCGATCAATTCGACTTATGCTTTACTTTGATGTTGATTATGTTGATGAACTGATGTTGTGATGTTGTGCTTTGTTGGATTGTGCGTTTTGACGCGACTTCGGAGTGGAGATGCATTGATCTGGTGATCTTTGATGTTTCGGGTTGGATGAGCAACCCTAGGCAAGTTCAAACGAGGGGTTTGGGACTTAGCCATTTGTTGGGATTCGTTGGTTTACTTAGACTTTCCCCGGAAAACTTCTTTTGGGTGGTTGGTTTTCGGAAAACCTAGAATGAATAGAATTTTGTAAACTAAAGACTTGGGAAACCTAGATTTTGAGAAATAAACTCATAACCTGACTAATCTGAATTGAAATCATTTTTATTAACGTTTAAGTATAGGAAAACTGAAGGGGAAAATATTTACGAAAGACGGGGAAAAGTCGACCTTTGTTGTGAGTTATTGGAATTGGGGAAAGCCACTAAGGTGAGCTATGGTGATGATTGAAAGTCACCGAGTACTTTACGTACTCTTGTTGATGGGGTTGTGTTGTATTGACCGACACTGATCCCTTGGGTTCTCTTGTTGTTGGAGCGGTGTTGTATTGACCGACACTTAGCGCTCTTGTTGTTTGGGCTGTGTTGTATTGACCGACACTAGACCCTTGTGTATTCTTGTTGGTGGAGCTGTGTTGTATTGACCGACACTTACTCCGAGTTGTGTTGTATTGACCGACACTAACTCATGGGTTTGTTGAGATTGGGTTGTGAGCTAAACACTTTCGTGGTAAGGGCGATTCGTTGTTTGGCTAACCACGTTGCATTCAATCGGGTGAATAACGGGAATGGTTCACCTGTGCATATCATGGTGAATAACGGGAATGGTTCACCTTGCATAAATGATGAATAACGGGAATGGTTCATCATATGGTGAATAACGGGAATGGTTCACCAAGGATGAATAACGGGAATGGTTCATCCAGGATGGATTTCATCCAGGATGGATAACGGGAATGGTCCATCCATAGTGAAGAACGGGAATGCTTCACTTGTGGCGAACGGGAACGCGTCACAAATCCGGATTCATATTGTGCATTTCACGCATACATTCATGCTGACTGAGACTGTGTGCTGTTTGTTTATTGAAGCAATGTTAGAGCCATAACATGCTAGGATTATTTATATGCTTATATAACAACTTATATATATACCCTGTCACATGTTGAGTGTATATGTACTTATTGCTGTGAGTTGACCCTAGCGCCTTGGCTTTGTTTGTATGTTTGTGTTTGGGCGGTCGGCCTGCTGCCAGATGTCGATGGTCGACTGGTTCTCGACGGTCTCTCCCTCGGGGGGGATCAGATATGAGCTGCTGGATCGGGATGCCCCCACCGCTTGGGTGATCGATGTAGCTGGTCACCGGGCGACGTATCGGGGAAGGGTCATGGAGGACCGGATTGACGAGCGTGGACGTCTGACGAAAGGAGTTCTATGGCGCATAGAGTTGAGCTTCAACTTGCCGACTTCAGATCGTTGTGGGTTTGGCACTGGGAGGTTAGGTTTGGGCAGGCGTCATGTTTTGTGTAGAGCTCTGATTCGTTTTGCTTTTGGGATCGGGTAGGTTTCCGACGCATGACTTTTCGTGTGGTTCTCTTACTGAGGGATCACAGTGAGTCAGTTGGACCATAGGGGTCTTTGCTTAGGCCATATTGAGGCCGACTTTCTCCTAGTGGTTTGTAATTTTAATTTTCTCACTTACACTTCTGGGTCTGTAGATATTTGCCTACGGGCACACTGCTTTGGAGTCACTGCGAGTGCGCGTGACGTGGGAGTGCAGCTGAGGCTGTACATGTTTATATTTGATGTATGTTGGTTTGTTTAGTAGTTGGGTTTTGTCTTTACTTCCTTATCGTTTTGATTTAAAGGAAAGAAAACGGAAAAAAAAAAATTACCTGTTTTCCGCGTAAAGATTATTTTTGGTTACTAAAGTGACACCTGGAAATCGGGGTGTTACAAATCCTATGATTAAGATTGACTTGGGGAGTTGGAAATCGTGTGTGAGTAAGGGATGTAGTGGTGATAGCAGTTACGATAGTAGTTAAACGTCAGAAGGTTGGAGGATCGGATGACGAAATGACTAGTTAAGTCCCTTGAGGTATAGTTATGATTTGATCTTCTAGAGGATAAATCTCGATTGATGCGAAGTGTTAGGGATTTCAGTAAGTGTAAACTGGTTTGAGTGAGGAAGGTTTTGAGGACAAAGACGACAATAATGGATTGTTGGATATCAAGAGGATGATTAGCTTATGAGGGGTTGATGAATTTATGATTAAGGAGAATGAGTCTTGTCATGCACAAGGTAGTAAGACTCAAGTTGAGCATTCAATCCGGAACATAGAGATGTACCGAGTTCCTAATCAGTATTTTGGACGAACAAGGGCAGAGGAGCAAGTGGTTAAGGTTGTGCGATTGCACGAATGCCAACAAATATTATTTCCAACGGAGAACCGATTCAAGTGGTCGAACCGGACAACAGAGAGTTAGAGGACGATATGTCTTTTGAGACGCCGTCGGTCAGCATTGGGACTAGAAGAGTGAAACAATCGAGGGGAAAGCAGAGTGCTTTAGTGCAAGTTATTTGGAACAAAGACACAGACGGTGCTATATGGGAGTTAGAGGAAAAGACCTAGGGACAATATTCAGATTTTTTTTACTAACCCTTAAGTTTCGAGGACGAAACTTTCTTTTTGGAGGGTAGTAATGTAAGGCCCAAGTTTTTCAGTTTATACCAAGTGAATAAATTCTTATTCACCAGTAGGTTTGATGCATGGCGAAGGGAAACCTGAACAAGAGTTTAGTAAATGAAATAAATGTATGAAGGAGAAAGTTCAGGAAAAGTCTGAGGTTCGTATTGAAGTCGATAAAAGTTATAGCGCGATCGTTTTACGCTTAAACCTAGGTCAGAAACCCTAGTATATAGCTAATTTTCACTTTTAGGCACGCTGGCAGTTAACTCCAAAAATCTTCAGAGAAATGTTAGAACTTCTCTTTTTCCATATATCACCATCATTTCGAGGCGAAACTCTAGGATCTACGAACGTCCGATTCCAATCATCGGAAGTTTGCCGAAACCGAATCCCTGGTATTTCAAAACCCTAGAATTTCTCGACAATGAAGACTTTTTCTATTCAGAGCTTCAAATGAATATTCCACACGCGTACACCCATTTCTCTTGATGATTTCAATCTTTCTTCCGAAGGAAGTTTTCCATTCCGACATTCGATGCAAAAAGCAACTTATCGGGTAAAATAGTTTTACACCGACTATGCTTTAGTTGCCAAAAATATAAGGAGACCTCATTTTAGTTTTGGAATTCTTTCGCCAAAACCTATCTTAGAATTCACGGAGAATGACGCCGGAAAAATCAGATTCGCGAAACTTTCATTTTCCCGCGAATTTCCATCTTCTATATATAGCAAAGAAAGGAAGAAAAACACAAATTTTCCTCCATTTTTCTCTCCAAACCCGCGGCCAAGAACAAGGAAGAAGGAAGAAGAGTTTTTGTTCAATCCTTGCTTGATCGTCGATCAATCAGTTGCTACTTCAAGGTTTCGAGGTATAGTCGCTAATCCTTACCTCTGATCGCTTTTTCCATAGCTTTTCTGTAGAGTTTTCTGAGCGGATAGTTTATGGGTTTTTGCAAAACTATCCTGAATCTTTCATTTCTGATTCTAAACCTCTTCCTTATGTGCCCAAGATCACTTCTGCCGGGTTAGATTTTCCGTTATGTCGCCGGAATTCCGCCGGAATCAATTTTAGCCTAAAATACCCATTTTTGGAGTTTTTGGAGTAAAGCTTCAACCTTTAGGCTGAAAACTATCGCCTTAGCTTAGTGCTGGTAGGATTAGTTGTCATAAACGCCGTTGGTGACGTCCCTGCAAAATTTGGTTTTTGGGATTTCAGTATTGAAATTTCTAAGTTAAAAATCATGACCAAAATACCCCTGCGACAGTTTTTGATCCGATAATTTTTCCGAGTTCAGAATACCCTTAGTTACGGCTAATGAAAGCATAGGAACCAAGTTTGATCGAAGAAAAATCGAGCCCCACAATTGTGAAAAGTGGCCGAGCCCTATAGAGGAGGAGGGGGAAAATTCCTTTTCCGAAAACTTGTCTTTTCGCGCTAGATTATCGTACCTTAGAGTATAGATTACTTCGAGTAACCTTAGTAAGTATCGATAGCTTAGTTTTCGATAGATTCTGATAGTATTTCTGTGGTTTTGCTCTAAAGGTGATTTTGAGGAATTCCCAGAGGAGCAAGCCTTTGATTGTGAACAAGTGTTAGGAGATCGTCCTGGAGAATCTACAGGTGAAGGCTTCTCACTGAATCTCTAGTTAATGCTTAGGGTCGATGTTTCGACATTGTTTACTGTTTATGCACTGGAATTGTGTGTGATTGGAAAATGTTTTCTGAGGCTTCGGCTGACAATGTAGATGATTCATCTACTGAATGTTTTTGAGATTGACTTACATGCTATGTGCTATGTGGGTAATCTAGGATGTGTGGTGCATGCTTTATACGCTAAGTGTTAAGTGTTTATGATGAGATTTATGGATATATGACATGTTGTTGATTGTGATGATTTAAATATGCTTTGCACTAGAAACTGAGATTCTGAATGGTGAGGATAGCGGGCAGGTCATGCCGATTTTATTTTGAGAGTTTTGGAGGAAGCTTGATAGGACGAATGAGATTCGGGCCTTGTTATGATGTTTATGGATCGAGACATTCTCTGGAGTCATTTGGGGATTTGGAGATCCCGAGAACTTATAGGATTTGCGATAAGACTAAAAGGATATTATTTTGAAGAAAACTCATAAGACATTAAACAACCTCTAAATCTTTAAGTAATGGCGTTAACCTCGAAAGGAAGCTTTGGATGCAAATCTTAGTTGTGGAAAGCGAGAAGTGTCGTCGGATCCCAAGTAATGAGAATGTTAAGAAGTTGTGAGTATGTTGATACTCCTGTGCTCTGGGAGCAGTTGGTTTAGCCATCCAAGGGATGAGCCGAGAAGCTTCACTGAGGCGTGAGACCTTGTGAATGCGGGATACTCCACTGAGGCGTGAGACCTTGTGGAAAGCATGGATCTTCACTGAGGCGTGAGACCTCGTGAACAGCATGGAGCTTCACTGAGGCGTGAGACCTTGTGAATGCGTGATCTTCACTGAGGCGTGAGACCTTGTGAGAGCGTGAATCTTCACTGAAGCGTGAGACTTCGTGCAAGTGTGTAAATTCACTGAGGCGTGAGACCTTGTGAAAGCATAAAACTTCACTGAAGCGTGAGACTTTGTGAATGTGTGAGACTCCACTGAAGCGTGAGACTTCGTGAGAGCATTGATGACTCGAAGAGTTATCGTGAGTGGTTGCACTCATTTTATGATTATTGTATTTTGTCGCAGAATCGACTTTTACCTTAGGGTAAGCTTTTAGAGACATTAATTTACCTAGAACACGTGGCGACGTGTCGAGTGAGGTCGGAGACGTTGTTTGGTTAATCATATTGCATTCATGCATACATAGGAGGTTAATACACGGCGTGATACCGGACCTCGGAGAATTCCAAATGTTGTCGGTTTCCAAAATGGTCATAAGACCCGGAATGCCGTGTAAGAGCGTTTATAGACGTCTCTTGTAGCAGACCGAAATGGCAGACCTACGGGTTTACTGCTGATCTGGCTACCTTGGTGTGGTGTAAGAGGCACGCGGGCCGAAATGGTTCCACCGTGGCTGGTGTTAGGGCTGATCCGTTTGATGTCCATCCCTTTCCGGAATGCATGTGGTTAACTGGGTTAACCTGCATATCATTTCATGCCACATGCATACTGACTTAGTGATGAGTGTGTTTGATACTTGTTAGTTCTACTTGATGCATGTTAACTGTGTTTTACTGTCGTTATATTCTTTGTGGAATAATGCAACCCTAGGATGTTATCCCTAGTTATAAGCCTAAGTGGCTAATCCTTTAATGGTATCTATTGGTGGTATTATTTATATAATTCTTTGGAGTTGACCCTCGCGTCTTCTGTGTGTGCTTTGGCGAACAAACGCCCTTTGTCAGATGTCTTTGGCGGGCTGATTCATGATGGTTCATCCTTCGGGAGGAACTAGGGTTGAGATGCAGGAACTGGAGCGTATCGCGGTTGAAAGAAGAGGACGGATGGTGTATGTAGACTAGGTCGTTCTGGATTTCGAATTCGGACGACGATCATGCTAGCATGTAGGATTGAGTGTTAGTGTGAGCTCCTCGAGATGGGATTAGTGTAGGAGTAGAGTCCTAGCTCTGAACATCATTTGTTCCTTTGGGAACAGGGTAGTTTCCCACCTATAGCTTTTTGTGTGGTTTCGTTACGGGAGTCACAGAGAGTTGGTTGGACTTAGGAAGTCTTGTTTCAGGCCGATGGGCCAGCTTATTCTCATTTTGAGGGATAGTGTTGCGGACACTTAACCTTTTCTTTTGGTTTGTACTTTTGCCTACGGGCGCTACTCTTCTATTACCCGTCACTGGAGGTTCACTCGTGACGAGGTTGCTACTTACAGCGGGGGCTGTTTATATATTGTATATTAGTTTTATTACTTTTCGCATTTGGGTTTTATTTAATTCAGTCTTGTTTTAGTTATTATAAAAAGAAAAAATATTCACGTTTTTCCGCATTAAGTTTATTTTGGTTACTAAAGTGACGCCACCGAAATCGGGGTGTTACAACTTTACCTTAGGGTAAGCTTTTAGAGACATTAATTTAGCTAGAACACGTGGCGACGTGTCGAGTGAGGTCGGAGACGTTGTTTGGCTAATCACTGCATTGCATGCACTCATTAAGTGGTTTAAACACGGCGAGATACCGGACCACGGCGGATTCCAAAATTGGTTATAAGACCAGGATTTCCGCGTAAGAGCGCTGCTAGGTGACTCTTAGTAGCAGACCGAAATGGCAGGCCTTCGAGTTTTATGCTGATCTGACTACATGATGATGTTGGAGTAAGAGGCATCACGGGCCGAAATGGTCCCACCGTGGCTGGTGTTAGGGCTGATCCGATGATGTCCATCCGTTCCGGAATGCATATTGGTTGACTGGGTTAACCTGCATTGCATATCATGCAACATACATACTAATTTAGTTGTCGAGTGTGATTGTTATTTGTTAATCCTATTTGGAACATGTTAATTGTTATTATTGCTGTTAAGTTCATTATGGAATATGCAACCCTAGGATGTTATCCCTAGCTATAAGCCTAAGTGGCTATTCTCTTATCTATATCTATTGGTGCTATTATTTACGTAATTCTTTGGAGTTGACCCTCGCGTCTTCTGTGTGTGCTTTGGCGGACAAACGCCCTTTGTCAGATGTCCACGGCGGACTAGATCATGATGGTTCAACCTTCGGGGGGAACTAGAGTTGAGATACTGGAACAGGAGCGCATCGCGGTAGCGAGAGGAGGACGGATGGTGTACTTAGACTAGGTCGTTCTGAATTCAGATTCGAACGACGATCATGCTAGCATGTAGGTTTTAGTGCTGGTGTGAGCTCCTCGAGATGGGATTAGTGTAGGAGTAGAGTCTTATCTCTGAACATCATTTGTTTTCTTTGGGGACAGGGTAGTTTCCCACCTATAGCTTTTTGTGTGGTTTCTTTACGGGAATCACAGAGAGTTGGTTGGACTTAGGAGGTCTTGTTTCAGGCCGATGGGCCAGCTTATTCTCAGTTTTGAGGGATAGTGTTGCGGACACTTACCTTTAGATTTGGTTTGTACATTTTGCCTACGGGCGCTACTTTTCTTATTACCCGTCACTGGAGGTTTACTCGTGACGTGGCTAGCTACTTACAGCGGGAGCTGTTATATATATTGTATATTAGTTCTGTTTATCATTATTGTTGGGTTTTATTTAATTCCGTCTTGTCTTAGTTATTATTATCGAAAAAAAATATTTCACGTTTTTCCGCATTAAGTTTATTTTGGTTACTAAAGTGACGCCACCGAAATCGGGGTGTTACATTGAGCTTGACCTTGAGTTTCAGGGCCGATTGACTAGTAGCTTGACCTACTACCATAACAGGAAATCTGGTTTCATCTGCAGTTTCACTTCTGTTAGGTCTCACCATCTTTGAAGCGGTTGAAGGTTTTGGGTAGAAAGGAAAAGGATGAATAGAGAGAGAGAGAGAGAGATCGTGGGGAATAAGGATTTTGAAAAACTGAAGAGAAAGAGAGTAAATCCGTAAGTGATGGAGAACGTGTGTGTATAGTGGGTTTTTGAAAATAACCGTTGTTGATCAAAAAGCAAGGTAAAATCAACGATTCAAAATTAAAGACATCATAGCAACAGTTAATACACATATCACACGAAGGAGAGAAGCACATCAACACTCATTACGACAGACTGTTAGCACGGGTACAAGGAACTATGTATCATAATTACTGACTGTGAGACCCAAGTTTTTAAGCTTGGAATAAATTAGTGAATTCCTTATTCACGATTAGTTTAATGTAACGTGAAGGAACACCTGAACAAGTTTATCGAATGGAATTAATTTGTGAAGGAGAAAGTTCAGGAAAAAAAAGCTAAGAATTGAATCAAAACTAAGTTCGACCCTTGGAACACTATAGGAATAATTCCAAAAATCTTCAAGAGGAATATAAGAATTTCTCTTATTCCTTTCCATAACGAGCGTTTCGATACGAAACCCTGGAATGTACGAACGCCAAATTCCAATACTCGGAAGTTTGCCGAAACCGAAACCCTGATAGTTCAGAAACCCTAAAATCGACGGACGATGAAGACTTTTTCCATTCGGAGCTTCAAATAAAGATTTCATTCGCGGACGCCCACTCTAATCGACGTTCCGAATCTTTCTTCAGAGGGAAGTTTCTGCATCCGAGGTCAAAACCATAAAGTGCATAAAGTGCATTTTTAAGCCGGTACACATTAAAAAACAAGCCTCGAAAACCAAAAATCATACTGATATTTCTTTGGAGAATTAGAAGATTCAGCGGGAATAATATCATGTCTAAAATTCGTTGGAATCAGTAGGAAAAATCGGAATCGCGAAATTCTCATTTTTCCTCATTTTCCATTTCCTATATATAGTATGAAAAATGAAAAAAATAAAAAAAAAAAAATCACAAACTCACACACACGGCCGAGAGCTTCTTGGAGGAAAGGAGGAAAAGTGATTTTTTTTCAATTCTTGACCGATCGTCGTTCCGTTCGTTGCTACGCGTAGGCCTCGAGGTACTGATGCTTTTCCTTACCTCTGATCGTAAATTCTGTCGCTTTTTGCTATGTCTTTCTGTGCTCAAAGTTTTGAGCTTTTTCTAAAACTGTCCAAATAAGTTGATTTTAGTGTTTAAACTTATTGCCTACGTGTTCTAGAGCGTGAATATCCGGTTGTTTTCTGCTGAATGTCGCCGAAATGCCGCCGGGATCAATTTCTGTTGGAAAAACCCATTTCTGGGTAAAGTTCCGTTCTTTAAGCTGAAAATTCACGACTCAGCTTAGCTTTAGTAGGATTAGTTGTTATAAATGTCGTTAAGATCGAGCTCATCTAATTTGTTTTTCGAAATTCTGATTTTGAGTTCCCGAGCTAAAAATAATGACCAAAATACCCCTGCGACAATTTTCGACCCGATAATTTTTCTGAGAGTTTCCCTGGCCTCGATATCGCCTAAGAATACCTAGGAATTGATTTAGATCGAAGAAAAAGTTCGAAAACCCTATTTTCCATAGTGGCCGAAACCTATTTGCTTGGGTACCGTGTCCAAAAATAATTTTTGGGTCTCTATGACCTGAGCCATTGCGTAGCTCATTCAATTGTCGAAATTTTGGCGCCGGTTTCGTGTTATTCCGAGTTCTGTAGCTCGAGTTATGCACGTTTTAGCGAATAAAGTGTTTTTGTACAAAACTTGAATCGAGTCAAAACTCATCCATTCGGGGAAAGCCCTTCCATTCGTGCCTAAATGTTGTACTCTGAAGCTTCTTGAGCTTTGTCTAACGTTAGTTAGTATTGTTTCGATTGTACTGACTTATTTTGATTGATTTTTGCTTTGTTTGCTCTAAGGTTCGTTTGTGGAAACCTTGGACTTGACTGACGAAGCTTGTGAGCGAGACCTGCACCGCGAGACTAGAACAACTCGAGGTGAGGGCAACTTACCTTGCTAGCTAATGTTTTAGGCGTCGATGAATTCGACTTGATTTATTGTTTATGCACTTGATTGTGATTGTCTGGGAAATGTTTTCTGAGGCTTCGGCTGACAATGTTGAATATTTATCGTTTTGATTTGCCATTGATTGATTCATATGCTGTACCTGCTAAATGGATAATCATAGGCTATGTGAATACTTGTGCACATGATTTGCTGGATTATATTGATTATACTGTGCAATTATACGAATATTTGTGGAACGTCAGAGTGTGGGGAAACGGGTAGTTATGCCATACTCAAGATGGGAATTTGGGAAAGTTTGACGGGACGAACGGAGGTTCGGGCCTTGTTATTGTGTTAATGGATCGAGATCTTCTCTGGAATTACTTGGGATGTTGGGATCTTTTAAACTCATAAGGTTAGAGATAAACCTAAATGGAAACTATTTTACAAGGAAAATTCATAATACACTAAACAACCTCTGAACCCTTTTAATAATGATAACAATGTCAGATGAAAGCTTAGGGCTTGGATGTTAGTTTTGGAAAATGAGAAGTGTCGCCGAATCCAAGTTTTGGGGAAACCAATAAGTTTCCTAGTACATTGGTACTCCTTCGCTCTTTGAGCAGTTTATTTAGCCAACCAAAGGATGAGCCGGGAATCTTCACTGAGGCGTGAGACCTCGTGAAAGCATGAAACTTCACTGAAGCGTGAGACTTCGTGAAAGTGTGCAAACTCACTGAAGCGTGAGACTTCGTGAAAGCATAAACTTCACTAAGGCGGGAGACCTTGTGGAGACGGGAACCTTCGCTGAAGCGGGAGACTTTGCGGAGGCGTGCAACTTCACTGAGGCGTGAGACTTCGTGAAAGCATAAACTTCACTAAGGCGGGAGACCTTGTGGAGACTGGAACCTTCGCTGAAGCGGGAGACTTTGCGGAGGCGTGCAGACTCACTGAAGCGTGAGACTTCGTGAATGCGCGAAAATTCACTAAAGCGTGAGACTTCGTGAAGGCGTAAGACTCCATTAAAGCGTGAGACTTCATGGAAGCGTGAGATTTCATCGTCGTTTACCATAGGGCAAACGACAAGGAACATTTGTTTAGTTAGACACTTGTGCGTTGGGAGGGCGATACATTGTTTGACTAACCTTATCACCTAACTTCATATGTTGAGATTTTGATGATTTGATATTGGTGAACATTGTCATGTTATTTGTTGAATTGTTGAGATATTGAATATTGTGTTGTTACTAGAGATCTGATAACATGTTATGTATATACCTTAGGGTAGACGATACAGAACTTATATGTATATATACAACCTATATATATATACCCCTTAATTCATGACATGTTGCTTGTATTATCTATTATATTCTGTGAGTTGACCCTCGCACCTTGGCTTTGTTTGTATGTTTGTGTTTGGGCGGTCGGCCTGCTGCCAGGCATCCGTCAGCCGGTTCGTGATGATTCGTTGTGCGGGAAAGACTCGGAGCGAAATGACTATTACTGAAGCCTTCGACGAGGACCCGGACTTCATGCCTGATCGAGGAAGGGTCGATGATAGTAGTGTGGGCTATGGGTAGTTAGAGTCTTTTGAGCTGGTTGTTGCTGTCATAGCTCTGATTCGTCATTTGTACTTTTGGGACCGGGTAGTTTCCGACAGGTTGCTTTCGGTGTGGTTCTCCATAGATGGGGATCGCATGGAGTAGTCGGACGTAGGAAGTCTTTTTGGAAGCCGTTTTGGGCTGACTTACTTTTCGAAGGACTGTATTTATAAAACTTATGACTCTATTTATGAGTCGCACTTGTTTGCCGTTGGGCAATACTTTTAGTTACTTGGTGTTACTTTCCGTCACTTGAGGACACTCGTGACGATGTTTTAGTGGCAGCAAGGGCTGTGCTTGTATTGTATATTAATCGCTGTTAATCGCGATTGGGTTGAGTCTTTATTTCGACAAGTATTTTTATTTAAACAAATAAAAAAAAATAACTGCTTTTCCGCTTTATTTTATTTTTAAGTTACTAAAGTGACGCCACCGAAATCGGGGTGTTACATTGTGGTATCAGAGCTTGTCGAGTCTTTCGGGAGTCTTTGGGGAATAGGTCTTCTGTGCTAGGTTGTGTGACTCTGTAAAGAGTAAAAAATTGATTGTCTGCCAAGCGATCTTCGCTTTAATTGATTGAAGTTGCTACCTAATCATATTGTATAGCTATGCATAATACTATCTTATGATTGGTACTGACTGTTTGCTAAACGAATACAGAACATGGTGAACGCGAACCAACTTGCTGAGATGGTGGCCACTTTGGTCCAAGCAATGACTGTACAAACGAATGACAATGCACATAGGCGTGCTGCTGAGGATGCACGTGAGCTACACCGGCTTCAGAGAGAAGCAGCCCTGGACCAGAACAGGGGATTGAATGATTTCAGAAGACAGAATCCACCCAAGTTCACGGGTGGGACCGACCCGGACGAGGCGGATCTCTGGATCCAAGAGATTGAGAAGATTTTTGAAGTACTACAGACTAGTGAAGGGGCCAAGGTGGGCCTGGCAACTCATCTACTGTTGGGCGATGCTGAGTACTGGTGGAGGGGCGCCAGAGGGATGATGGAGGCAAACCATGTTGAGGTGAACTGGAATTCTTTTCGTGCTGCTTTTCTGGAGAAGTATTTTCCTGATAGTGCTCGTGACGAGCGTGAGTCGCAGTTTCTGACTCTTCGCCAAGGGAGCATGACTATTCCGGAATATGTTGCTAAGTTGGAATCTTTGGCCAAACACTTCCGATTTTTCTGTGATCAGGTTGATGAACCCTATATGTGCAAGCGCTTTGTGAGGGGACTGAGAGCTGACATTGAGGACTCAGTGAGACCATTGGGGATTATGAGGTTTCAAGCTTTGGTTGAGAAGGCCACCGAGGTGGAACTGATGAAGAATAGGAGGATGGACCCTATTGTGATTACCAGGCTGGAACTGGGGGACCAATGAGGTCGAGTTCCCGGAGCTATCAAGGAAAAGGAAAATTTCAGATGGAGAAGCCTTATCAGCGTCCTGTGGGGGAAAGGTTTACCCCAGGATCGTACAAGCCTATGGTTACGGCTGCTGCTGGAGGAACGGGAAACCAGATTGCAACCCAAGACGTGAAATGCTTCAGGTGTGGAAAGTTGGGGCACTATGCAAGTGCGTGCTCAGAATCGAGGCCCAAGTGTTTCAACTGCAACCAACCGGGGCACAACGCCAGTCAGTATAGGGCACCCAAGGCGGAGCCGTCTGTCAATGCTGCAAGGGGAAAGCACACTGCTGCTAGAGGAAGGGTTTATATCATGGACGGTGAAGGAGCTGAGGGGTTAACCAGAGGAGAGCGCAAGAACGATGGTAACCTTCTAACTATTCTTTCTCATTCTAGTACAACATGCTCTTCATTACTCTCGTAGAATGTGCAACACACCTAACTTAGTTATACTGTTTGAGCTTTGACCTTACAGTTATTACACCTACTAAGAATTTATTTGACTGCCGCTCGTGTTTTAACTATAGAAGTTGTAAGATCAAGATTTGGTCATGTGGTACAACTCTATGTTTTGATGATAACAAGTATTTATTTGTGGATGAACAACTATGATACTCTAATGTTTGTCTTGAGTGTTTTGACAAACAGGTTCTGATTCTGACACCAGAAGATATATTCGTCAGAAGTTCTGAAGATCAGAAGATCAGAAGATCTGAGGATCAGAGGATCTGAAGATCAGAGGATCTGAAGATCAGAGGATCTGAGGATCAGAGGATCAGAAGATCAGAGGATCAGAAGATCTGAGGATCAGAAGATCTGAAGACCAGAAGCTCTGAGGGACCAGAGGCTCTGAAGGTTCAGAAGCTCTGAAGGTCCAGAAGCAGAAGTTACGAAGGTCAGAGGATCCAAGCATCCCTCTGACTCTGATCACCAAGCTTCACAAGTTCCAACACGAAGCATAACTCTGATCAGAAGTCAATGATTAAAGGCAAATGTCTCTATCGAGAAGTACAAGAGCAGTGTACTATTCTGAAAAGCCTACCTACCAAGGTTCAGCCACAGCAGGTTCTGGAAGTTCCAGAAATGCCCTCCAACGGTCATATTCTCTCAACAGAAATATCCTTTGCACCTTGGACTATAAAAGGCTGAAGAAAAGAAGAAAGACAAAGAGAGCGAGAAGAGTGAGAGAAAACAAAGAGCTGCAATACAAGAAAAGATTCAAGCCTCTACTTTCTTCATCTATTCTTATTTGGTTTACACTCAGCTTATTTAGAAGCAAACTTTTGTAAACACCAACCTCAAACAGTTGTTTGATTTTCCTTAAGGGACCGGGTAGGTCAGTATCCTTAAAAAGACTAAGAGAGTGAATCTTAGTGGTGATTCCTTTAGGAGATCAAGGTTGATCGGATCCTAGAGAAGACTAAGAGAGTGAATCTTAGTGATAGCTAAGTCAGTGTATTGTTAGTCACTTGTAGGTTTCAAGTGCAGTTGTAACAATTATCTGATTAGTGGATTGCCTTCATTCTAAGAAGGAAGAAATCACCTTAACGGGTGGACTGGATTAGCTTGAGGGATTTATCAAGTGAACCAGGATAAAATACTTGTGTGCTTTTCTCTTCTCTCTATCTTTATCCGCTGCACCATCTATCTTAGAGAAACCGAAAAGATTTACTTTAAATCTTAAGGGGAAAGTTTTTATATTGAAAACGCTATTCAACCCCCCCCTTCTAGTCGTTTTTCACACCTTCAATTGGTATCAGAGCGCAAGTTCTGATTACCACACTTAACAGTGTTCAGTAGATCCGGGCCAGTGTGAAAAACTCATGGATTCCACCACTACTACAAGCAAATATCAATACAGTGCAAGACCACCTATCTTTGATGGTCAGAGATTTGATTTCTGGAAAGATAGAATCAAAAGCTTCTTTCTTGGCTTTGATCCTGATCTCTGGGATTTTGTTGTTGATGGCTACACCCCTCCTGTTGATGAACATGGTGTAAAGATCCCAAGGGTGAAGATGAGTGAAGATCAAAAGAAGGAGTTCAGAGATCATCACCGATCAAGAGCTATTCTACAAAGTGCCATTTCATATGAAGAATATGAGAAAATTACTGATCGTGATTCCGCCAAGGGCATATTTGATTCCTTAAAGATGACACATGAAGGAAACAAAAAGGTGAAAGAGACAAAGGCGTTGTCTCTGATCAAGCAGTATGAATCCTTCCAAATGGAACCTGACGAATCCATTGAGGATATGTTTTCCAGATTTCAGTTGCTCGTAGTTGGAATAAGACCTCTCAACAAAAGCTACACTACAAAAGATCATGTCATAAGGGTCATCAGAAGTCTTCCTGAAAGCTGGATGCCTTTAGTGACTTCAATAGAGCTTACAAGAGATGTTGAGCATATGAGTTTAGAAGAACTCATCAGCATACTGAAATGCCATGAGCTGAAGCGCTCTGAGAAGGCTAAATCTGAGAAGTCAAAAGCTCTCCAAGCTGAAGCAGAAGAATCTGAAGAAGCATCAGAAGATTCTGATGAAGATGAGCTGACTCTGATATCCAGAAAGTTCAACTGCATCTGGAAGCACAGGCAGAGCAAATACAAAGGTTCATCAAAGGACAAAAGGCCAAAGAAGCACTTCAAGACGAAGAAGAGTCTGATGGTGACATTTGATGAATCAGAGTCAGAGGATGTTGACTCTGATGGTGAAGTCCAAGGACTCATAGCTATTGTCAAAGACAAAGGAGCAGAGTCAAAGGAAGCTGTTGACTCTGACTCAGAATCAGAAGGAGATCCAGACTCTGACGATGAAAATGAGGTATTTGATTCTTTCTCAACTTCTGAACTTAAAGATGCTTTGTCTGAAATTATGGATAAATATAACTCTCTCTTGACTAAGCATAAAAGGTTGAAAAAGAATTTCTCTGCTGCCTCTGAAACTTCTGTTGAACATGAGAAAATTATTTCTGATTTGAAAAATGATAATCATGCTTTGATCAATTCTAACTCTGTGCTTAAGAATCAAATTGCTAAGTTAGAAGAAGTTATTGCCTGCGATGCCTCTGATAGTAAGCATGAATCTAAGTATGAAAAATCTTTTCAAAGATTCCTGGCTAAAAGCGTAGATAGAAGCTTGATGGCTTCATTGATCTATGGCGTGAGCAGAAATGGAATGCGTGGCATTGGGTATTCTAAACCAATTAGAAATGAGCCCTCTGTGCCTAAAGCTAAATCTTTGTATGAATGCTTTGTTCCCTCTGGTACCATATTGCCTGACCCTGTACCTGCTGAAGTTGCTAAAAACCCTCGTAAAAAGGGATCTTTCTCCATGTCTAAATATCATGCAAAAATTCCTGTATATTATCCTGCTGAAAGACCCAAAGTTGTCAGAACTTCTGGGCTAACTAACAAGAAAGGACCCAGAAAGTGGGTACCTAGGGATAAGATTATATATGTTGCAGATATCTTCAATTGGTCCATCGAAACTCCAACCATGGAACCTGGACAGTGGATGCAAGCAACACATGACGGGAGAAAGGCATATGTCCCAAGATCCAAAACTTGAACCTGAAGGTGAAGTTGATCTTGGAGGCATCAGTAGAGTAAGATTTGGTCAAGTCAAAGCTAGCTGAAAAAGCTTGCAGAGATGAGCATGACCGTTTCAGAAAGAAACAAAGACTCAGAACTTGACGAACCAGAAGCAACAACATCAGAAGATGCTACTACAACTTCTGACTTGCGTCATCAGAAGAAGAGTAGGTTCCTAGCTTCTCATTCTGAAGTATCTGAAGATGAAATTTTGTCCAGAACGGAGATATCACCAGAACCACACTTCTGCTCTCATAAGAAGATATACTAATCAGCAGCCAAGTATCCCTTGGTATTCCTTCTGAGGGGGAGTATTTCGTCTTATGCTCTTACTATTTTTTTTCCACCTTCATTCTTTTTGCTTATGACAAAAAGGGGGAGAACTTATAGTATCTTGACAACTCCTATAGTATTTAGCTCAGAATCTAGATATTACTAACGTTGATATTAAGTACTAGATTCAGGGGGAGCTTAGCTCAGAATCAAGCACGAGTCTTGGATTCAGAAGGAGCAAGATAAACTATACACATCAGGATAAGTTTTAACTCTGATACCTTATACTCTGAGTGTATTCAGTTTATTTGTTTAGAGTTGTTCATCAAAATACATGGTTTTGTCATCATCAAAAAGGGGGAGATTGTAAGATCAAGATTTGGTCATGTGGTACAACTCTATGTTTTGATGATAACAAGTATTTATTTGTGGATGAACAACTATGATACTCTAATGTTTGTCTTGAGTGTTTTGACAAACAGGTTCTGATTCTGACACCAGAAGATATATTCGTCAGAAGTTCTGAAGATCAGAAGATCAGAAGATCTGAGGATCAGAGGATCTGAAGATCAGAGGATCTGAAGATCAGAGGATCTGAGGATCAGAGGATCAGAAGATCAGAGGATCAGAAGATCTGAGGATCAGAAGATCTGAAGACCAGAAGCTCTGAGGGACCAGAGGCTCTGAAGGTTCAGAAGCTCTGAAGGTCCAGAAGCAGAAGTTACGAAGGTCAGAGGATCCAAGCATCCCTCTGACTCTGATCACCAAGCTTCACAAGTTCCAACACGAAGCATAACTCTGATCAGAAGTCAATGATTAAAGGCAAATGTCTCTATCGAGAAGTACAAGAGCAGTGTACTATTCTGAAAAGCCTACCTACCAAGGTTCAGCCACAGCAGGTTCTGGAAGTTCCAGAAATGCCCTCCAACGGTCATATTCTCTCAACAGAAATATCCTTTGCACCTTGGACTATAAAAGGCTGAAGAAAAGAAGAAAGACAAAGAGAGCGAGAAGAGTGAGAGAAAACAAAGAGCTGCAATACAAGAAAAGATTCAAGCCTCTACTTTCTTCATCTATTCTTATTTGGTTTACACTCAGCTTATTTAGAAGCAAACTTTTGTAAACACCAACCTCAAACAGTTGTTTGATTTTCCTTAAGGGACCGGGTAGGTCAGTATCCTTAAAAAGACTAAGAGAGTGAATCTTAGTGGTGATTCCTTTAGGAGATCAAGGTTGATCGGATCCTAGAGAAGACTAAGAGAGTGAATCTTAGTGATAGCTAAGTCAGTGTATTGTTAGTCACTTGTAGGTTTCAAGTGCAGTTGTAACAATTATCTGATTAGTGGATTGCCTTCATTCTAAGAAGGAAGAAATCACCTTAACGGGTGGACTGGATTAGCTTGAGGGATTTATCAAGTGAACCAGGATAAAATACTTGTGTGCTTTTCTCTTCTCTCTATCTTTATCCGCTGCACCATCTATCTTAGAGAAACCGAAAAGATTTACTTTAAATCTTAAGGGGAAAGTTTTTATATTGAAAACGCTATTCAACCCCCCCCCTTCTAGTCGTTTTTCACACCTTCAGAAGTTACACGAGGTTTAGAATGACACACTAAGTCTAGAAAGTAGTCTTCCACCAATGCGATTATAAGGAAGCTAGTAGCTGGGGAACGAATCTTAGAGAGATTCCTTATGGGTAGTAAACGCGTTATGTTGAGGGTGCGTAGTTCCGTAGCGGGACCGTTAAGGATTGGATGTCGGGATAATTGTGACTACTGGATGATAGGAACTCATTGACTGTTCCAGTGGGTTTTTCTAAATTTCACCTTCGATGTATTAGGATTGATCAACTTAATATTGAGGGGGTGATATTCGGAATCAGAACTGGTAATGGACTTTGATAGAAGGATGTGTAAGATGAATTTGAATTGATCGAGGTTTAGTCGGATTTGGGAGGAAAGTTTGTATTAAGCACTTGATTGTACAAGATTAAGATTTGAACCTTTGGAAGTTGATGATTGTCGTATAGACATTAATTGGTTGGTTCGTGTGATTACTCCAAGTAGAGGTAGACTAAGTCAAGAGATTTAATGTTGGAAAAATATTAGGTATTTTCTCGGAAGTTATGAAGTCATAGGTTATGTGATTACTGAGTGGAATTGTTAGAGATCAAATAGGTTGGATTTAATCAGGTTATAGATGATAGCTTGATAGTTGCAAGATTGAGAAGAATTAACTTTGAACTAGATTGTTGTAGTCGAGTTCGAGGAATAAGTTTTGCTAAGTGCATGATTAATTTGTGGAGACATTATAGTCTTAAGAGATGAATTTTCACTTGAAAAGTGTTGAAGGGTCAAAGGACATTACCGATGCAAACTAGATAAAAGTTTAGATTTTAAGCCCATGAAGTTTAAATTGAATGTGTAAGACTTAGAGAATTGTCAGGAGTTTGCTGGAGTGACTAAGTGTTGAATCAATGATTAAGTTAGAAAAAGAAAGTTTTAGCATAAGTTGAATCCTTGAGGTTGTTGATATGGATTTCAAAGAAATATGCTCAGATTACTAAGTGAGATTTACTAAGTTGGATTGGAATCTTAGGGTTAAGATTGACCTTGAGAGTTGAGAATCACGTACGAGTAGGAGATTGGAGATCTGAAGATGAGTTGCGGGTTAAGACCATTGAGATATAGTATAAGTTGATCTTCAAGGGGATGAGTCTAGTGATGCACTAGGTATTAAGGCTCAAGTCGAGGTTTAATTTGAAGGGTGACTAAGTAGAAGATTGATTTCATGGTGCTATATGGGAGTTAGATGAAGAGACCAAGGAATAATATTCGGAGTTTTTGCTGAACCCTAAGTTTCGAGGACGAAACTTTCTTTTTGGAGGGTAGTAATGTGAGACCCAAGTTTTTAAGCTTGGAATAAATTAGTGAATTCCTTATTCACGATTAGTTTGATGTAACGTGAAGGAACACCTGAACAAGTTTATCGAATGGAATTAATTTGTGAAAGAGAAAGTTCAGGAAAAAAAAGCTAAGGATTGAATCAAAACTAAGTTCCACCCTTGGAACACTATAGGAATAATTCCAAAAATCTTCAAGAGGAATATAAGAATTTCTCTTATTCCTTTCCATAACGAGCGTTTCGATACGAAACCCTGGAATGTACGAACGCCAAATTCCAATACTCGGAAGTTTGCCGAAACCGAAACCCTGATAATTCAGAAACCCTAAAATCGACGGACGATGAATACTTTTTCCATTCGGAGCTTCAAATAAAGATTTCATTCGCGTACGCGCACTCTAATCGACGTTCCGAATCTTTCTTCAGAAGGAAGTTTCTGCATCCGAGGTCAAAACCATAAAGTGCATTTTTAAGCCGGTACACATTAAAAAACAAGCCTCGAAAACCAAAAATCATACTGATATTTCTTTGAAGAATTAAAAGATTCAGTGGGAAGAATATCATGTCTAAAATACGTTGGAATCAGTAGGAAAAATCGGAATCGCGAAATTCTCATTTTTCCGCATTTTCCATTTCCTATATATAGTATGAAAAATGAAAAAAATCAAAAAAAAAAAAAATCACAAACTCACACACACGGCCGAGAGCTTCTTGGAGGAAAGGAGGAAAAGTGATTTTTTTTCAATTCTTGACCGATCGTCGTTCCGTTCGTTGCTACGCGTAGGCCTCGAGGTACTGATGCTTTTCCTTACCTCTGATCGTAAATTCTGTCGCTTTTTGCTATGTCTTTCTATGCTCAAAGTTTTGAGCTTTTTCTAAAACTGTCCAAATAAGTTGATTTTAGTGTTTAAACTTATTGCCTACGTGTTCTAGAGCGTGAATATCCGGTTGTTTTCTGCTGAATGTCGCCGAAATGCCGCCGGGATCAATTTCTGTTGGAAAAACCCATTTCTGGGTAAAGTTCCGTTCTTTAAGCTGAAAATTCACGACTCAGCTTAGCTTTAGTAGGATTAGTTGTTATAAATGTCGTTAAGATCGAGCTCATCTAATTTGTTTTTCGAAATTCTGATTTTGAGTTCCCGAGCTAAAAATAATGACCAAAATACCCCTGCGACAATTTTCGACCCGATAATTTTTCTGAGAGTTTCCCTGGCCTCGATATCGCCTAAGAATACCTAGGAATTGATTTAGATCGAAGAAAAAGTTCGAAAACCCTATTTTCCATAGTGGCCGAAACCTATTTGCTTGGGTACCGTGTCCAAAAATAATTTTTGGGTCTCTATGACCTGAGCCATTGCGTAGCTCATTCAATTGTCGAAATTTTGGCGCCGGTTTCGTGTTATTCCGAGTTCTGTAGCTCGAGTTATGCACGTTTTAGCGAATAAAGTGTTTTTGTACAAAACTTGAATCGAGTCAAAACTCATCCATTCGGGGAAAGCCCTTCCATTCGTGCCTAAATGTTGTACTCTGAAGCTTCTTGAGCTTTGTCTAACGTTAGTTAGTATTGTTTCGATTGTACTGACTTATTTTGATTGATTTTTGCTTTGTTTGCTCTAAGGTTCGTTTGTGGAAACCTTGGACTTGACTGACGAAGCTTGTGAGCGAGACCTGCACCGCGAGACTAGAACAACTTGAGGTGAGGGCAACTTACCTTGCTAGCTAATGTTTTAGGCGTCGATGAATTCGACTTGATTTATTGTTTATGCACTTGATTGTGATTGACTGGGAAATGTTTTCTGAGGCTTCGGCTGACAATGTTGAATATTTATCGTTTTGATTTGCCATTGATTGATTCATATGCTGTACCTGCTAAATGGATAATCATAGGCTATGTGAATACTTGTGCACATGATTTGCTGGATTATATTGATTATACTGTGCAATTATACGAATATTTGTGGAACGTCAGAGTGTGGGGAAACGGGTAGTTATGCCATACTCAAGATGGGAATTTGGGAAAGTTTGATGGGACGAACGGAGGTTCGGGCCTTGTTATTGTGTTAATGGATCGAGACCTTCTCAGGGAATTACTTGGGATGTTGGGATCTTTTAAACTCATAAGGTTAGAGATAAACCTAAATGGAAACTATTTTACAAGGAAAATTCATAATACACTAAACAACCTCTGAACCCTTTTAATAATGATAACAATGTCAGATGAAAGCTTAGGTCTTGGATGTTAGTTTTGGAAAATGAGAAGTGTCGCCGAATCCAAGTTTTGGGGAAACCAATAAGTTTCCAAGTACATTGGTACTCCTTCGCTCTTTGAGCAGTTTATTTAGCCAACCAAAGGATGAGCCGGGAGTCTTCACTGAGGCGTGAGACCTCGTGAAAGCATGAAACTTCACTGAAGCGTGAGACTTCGTGAAAGTGTGCAAATTCACTGAAGCGTGAGACTTCGTGAAAGCATAAACTTCACTAAGGCGGGAGACCTTGTGGAGACGGGAACCTTCGCTGAAGCGGGAGACTTTGCGGAGGCGTGCAACTTCACTAAGGCGTGAGACTTCGTGAAAGCATAAACTTCACTAAGGCGGGAGACCTTGTGGAGACGGGAACCTTCGCTGAAGCGGGAGACTTTGCGGAGGCGTGCAGACTCACTGAAGCGTGAGACTTCGTGAATGCGCGAAAATTCACTAAAGCGTGAGACTTCGTGAAGGCGTAAGACTCCATTGAAGCGTGAGACTTCATGGAAGCGTGAGATTTCATCGTCGTTTACCATAAGGCAAACGACAAGGAACATTTGTTTAGTTAGACACTTGTGCGTTGGGAGGGCGATACATTGTTTGACTAACCTTATCACCTAACTTCATATGTTGAGATTTTGATGATTTGATATTGGTGAACATTGTCATGTTATTTGTTGAATTGTTGAGATATTGAATATTGTGTTGTTACTAGAGATCTGATAACATGTTATGTATATACCTTAGGGTAGACGATACAGAACTTATATGTATATATACAACCTATATAAATATACCCCTTAATTCATCACATGTTGCTTGTATTATCTATTATATTATGTGAGTTGACCCTCGCACCTTGGCTTTGTTTGTATGTTTGTGTTTGGGCGGTCGGCCTGCTGCCAGGCGTCCGTCAGCCGGTTCGTGATGATTCGTTGTGCGGGAAAGACCCGGAGCGAAATGACTATTACTGAAGCCTTCGACGAGGACCCGGACTTCATGCCTGATCGAGGAAGGGTCGATGATAGTAGTGTGGGCTATGGGTAGTTAGAGTCTTTTGAGCTGGTTGTTGCTGTCATAGCTCTGATTCGTCATTTGTACTTTTGGGACCGGGTAGTTTCCGACAGGTTGCTTTCGGTGTGGTTCTCCATAGACGGGGATCGCATGGAGTAGTCGGACGTAGGAAGTCTTTTTGGAAGCCGTTTTGGGCTGACTTACTTTTCGAAGGACTGTATTTATAAAACTTATGACTCTATTTATGAGTCGCACTTGTTTGCCGTTGGGCAATACTTTTAGTTACTTGGTGTTACTTTCCGTCACTTGAGGACACTCGTGACGATGTTTTAGTGGCAGCAAGGGTTGTGCTTGTATTGTATATTAATCGCTGTTAATCGCGATTGGGTTGAGTCTTTATTTCGACAAGTCTTTTTATTTAAACAAATCAAAAAAAAATACCTGCTTTTCCGCTTTATTTTATTTTTAAGTTACTAAAGTGACGCCACCGAAATCGGGGTGTTACACTGACACACGTTTACTGTCTCAGCTTCAGAGTTAGCACCACTAGGTACTTAAACTCTGATAGAGTTACCTTCTGAACTAGACATCTTCTGATAAAGAAGCATCATAATCAGAGGTTCTGATCCATCTTCATGCTGGACAAAAGTCCATATTCATATTTTTCATAATGAAATTAAATCTATCCTCTGCTAAGGGCTTTGTAAAGATATCTGCCCATTGATGGTCAGTATCAACAAACTTCAGAAGAAGTACGCCCTTCTGTACATAATCTCGAATAAAATGATACTTTACCTCAATGTGTTTTGCCCTTGAGTGTAAGATATGATTCTTACTCAATGAAATTGCAGCAGTGTTATCACAATAGATTGGGATATTTCTCTCAAGGATTTGATAATCCTCCAGCTGAAGTTTCATCCAGAGCATCTGACTGCTGCAAATTGCTGCTGAGATATATTCTGCCTCTGCAGTAGATAGTGCAATGGTTGATTGCCTCTTGCTTGCCCATGAGACTAAGTTGCTTCCAAGAAATTGACAATTTCCAGAAGTGTTTTTTCTCTCTGTTCTATCTCCAGCATAATCAGCATCACAATAACCTGAAAGCTTATACTCTGATGTTTTCTTATACATCAAGCCAAGGTTAGTGGTACCTTTGAGATATCTTAGGATCCTCTTAACAGCAGTTAAGTGGGTTTCCCTCAGATCTGATTGGAAACGAGCACATAAATGAACACTAAACAATATATCTAACCTAGATGCAGTTAAGTATAGAAGTGATCCTATCATACCACGATAGAGCTTCTGACAAACTTTACCACTTACATCTTCTTTCTCCAGAATGCATGTAGGATGCATTGGAGTCTTGGCAATTGTAGATTCCAGCATATTGAACTTCTTCAGAAGTTCTTTAGTGTATTTGCTCTGATGGATATATGTTCCTTCTGGTGTTTGATCAACTTGTATTCCCAGAAAGTACTTGAGTTCTCCCATCATACTCATTTCAAATTCAGCCTGCATCATCTCAGAAAATTCTTTGCATAGAGATTGATTAGCAGAACCAAATATAATATCATCAACATAAATTTGCACAATTAAGATATCATCTTTGTAAGTTTTGTAAAAGAGAGTTGTATCTACTTTACCCCTTACAAACTCATTCTCCAGAAGGAATGAGCTGAGTCTCTCATACCATGCTCTGGGAGCTTGCTTCAGACCATAGAGAGATTTCTTCAACTTGAAAACATGGTCTGGGTTCTTCTCATCTTCAAAACCTGGGGGTTGATGAACGTAGACTTCCTCTGAGATGTAACCATTTAGGAAGGCACTCTTAACATCCATCTGATGAAGAATTATGTTGTGATTCACTGAGAAATAGATCAGCAGTCTGATTGCTTCTAGTCTTGCTACTGGAGCAAATGTTTCAGTGTAGTCTATTCCTTCCTGCTTACTGTAGCCTTGAGCAATTAGCCTTGCCTTGTTTCTGACTACATCACCTTTCTCATTCAACTTGTTTCTGAACACCCATTTGGTTCCAATTACATGGACACTTTAAGGTTTCTTCACTAGGCTCCAAACATCATTCTTAGAAAATTGATTCAGTTCTTCTTCCATAGCCAGAATCCAGTCCTTGTCCTGAAGAGCTTCATCAATTGACTTGGGTTCAATTAAGGACACCAATCCTTTCAGACTAAGCAAGGTCTCTTCAGAGGGTCTGAAGGCTGATCTGGTTCTGACTGGTTCATCTTTGTCGCCCAGAATCAATTCCTTAGGATGAGCCGCAGCGATTCTACTCTTCTTCTGAGATTGTGAATCAGAGGGACTAGCTTCGTCTGGTTCATCTTCCTCTGGCTCAGCTTCCTTTGGAGCTTTGCCTTTGTCATAAACATTTATGCTTAAATCTGCAAACTTCTCAACTAGCTTTGACTGATCAGAGTCAAGCTTGTCATCAAATCTAACATGAATAGATTCTTCAATTGTTTTAGCATCAGTATTATAAAATCTGAAACCTTTAGATCGATCAGAATAACCAAGTAATAGACATTTAGAAGACTTAGCATCAAATTTATGCAATCTATCCTTAGTGTTAAGAACATAACAAACACAACCAAAAGGATGAAAGTAAGAAATGTTGGGTTTTATATTCTTCCACAATTCATAAGGAGTCTTATTCACAATTGGTCTCACAGATTCTGTTCTGAATGTAACACGCTGTGTTTACTGCCTCTGCCCAAAAGTGCTTAGCCATGCCAGTTTCTTGGAGCATGGTTCTAGCCATCTCCTGAAGAGTTCTGTTCTTCCTCTCAACAACACCATTTTGTTGAGGAGTTCTGGGACAAGAGAAATCATGTGCAATTCTATAGGAATCAAACAGACTCTCAAACTTGTCATTCTCAAACTCTCCACCATGGTCACTTCTGACACGCACAATCCTACAAGCCTTCTCGTTTTGCACTTGGGCTATGAAGGTAGAGAACACAGCATGAGACTCATCCTTGCGGGTTAGAAATTTTACCCATGTCCAGCGGCTATAGTCGTCAACAATGACCATCCCATATCTCTTGCCACCTATAGACTCAGTTTTCACTGGTCCAAACAGGTCGATATGCAGAAGTTCCAACGGCCTTGAGGTTGAGACAACATTCTTTGCCTTGAAAGGGACTTTTGTGAATTTTCCTTTCTGACATGCTTCACAAAGAGCGTCTGAGGAGAACTTCAGAGTGGGTAAGCCCCTGACAAGGTTGAACTTACTCAGCTGAGAAATCTTTCTCATACTGGCATGCCCTAACCGTCTATGCCATACCCATTGCTCTTCATTAACAGACAGAAGGCACTTCACATTCTGAGCCTCCAACTCAGATAATCTGATCTTATAAATGTTGTTCTTCCTCTTGCTGTTAAACAGAACAGAGCCATCGATCTGACTTACAACCCGACAGGACTTTTGATTGAAAATAACATCATAACCCTTGTCAGCTAATTGACTTATAGACAATAAGTTATGAGTTAAGCCGTCTACCAATAAAACATTGTCAATGCATGGACTACTATCTACACAAATAGTACCAGTACCAACAATTTTACCCTTTTCGTTGCCACCAAAGCCAACTTCGCCTCCAGGCTTAAGTTTTAGCTCTTGGAACATACCCCTTTCTCCCGTCATGTGACGCGAGCATCCACTGTCCAGATACCATGATTGGTGTTTCAGTGGAGCTATCAAGGATATCTCATTTTCATCATCTGAGTTAGGATCTTCTTCTGATGCTGAGTTAGAGTCAACAGCATCCTTTGACTCTGCTCCTTTGTCTTTGACAATAGCCATGAGTCCTTGAAATTCACCATCAGAGTCAACATCCTCTGAGTCTGATTCGTCAAAAGTCACCATCAGACTTTTCTTTGTCTTGAAATGCTTCTTTGGCCTCTTGTCCTTTTTCAGTTTTGGACAGTCACTCTTGTAGTGCCCTGATTCTTTGCACTCAAAGCATGTGACTTCCTTAATTGAGGACTTCTTCTGGCCTGAGGATTCAGACTTTCCTTTGGCCTTTCCAGAGCCTTTGTACTTGCTCTGCCTGTGCTTCCAGATACGGTTGAGCCTTTTTGAAATCAGAGTCAGCTCATCTTCATCAGAATCTTCTGATGCTTCTTCAGATTCTTCTGCTTCAGCTTGGAGAGCTTTTGACTTCTCAGATTTAGCCTTCTCAGATTTGGATTTCAAGGCTATAGATTTCTTCCTCAGATCTTGCATCTCTGAGCGCTTCAGCTCATGACATTTCAGTATGCTGATGAGTTCTTCTAAACTCATACGCTCAACATCTCTTGTAAGCTTTATTGAAGTCACTAAAGGCATCCAGCTTTCAGGAAGACTTCTGATGACCCTTATGACATGATCTTTAGTAGTGTAGCTTTTGTTGAGAGGTCTTATTCCAGCTGCTAGCAACTGAAATCTGGAAAACATGTCCTCTATGGACTCGTTGGGCTCCATGATGAAGGACTCATACTTCTGGATCAAGGACAACGCCTTTGATTCTTTCACTTTCTTGTTTCCTTCATGAGACATCTTCAGGGATTCAAAGATGCCCTTAGCAAACTCACGATCTGTAATCTTCTGGTACTCTTCATAGGAAATAGCACTCAGAATAATAGCTCTAACTTTGTGGTGCTGTGAGTACAACTTCTTTTGTTCAGCAGTCATCTCTGATCTGGAGATCTTCTTGCCTTCTTCATCAACTGGACGCTCATAGCCATCCACAATAATATCCTAGAGATCTGCATCGAAGCCCAGAAAGAAACTCTCAATTCTATCTTTCCAATATTCGAACCTTTGACCGTCGAACATGGGAGGCTTTGCATTGTAGCCATCTTTTTGCGTTTCACTGGTGGTAGCCATTTGTTTTTCACACCGGCCCGGATCACTGAACACTGTTAGGTGTGGTAATCAGAACTTGCGCTCTGATACCAATTGAAGGTATGAAAAACGGTAGAAAGGGGGGGTTTGAATAACGTTTTCAGAATTAAACTTCCACCTTAAAGATTTTAACAAATCTTTCGAGAACAAAGTTCTTAAGATAAGATATAGAAAAGCACACAAGGATTTTATCCTGGTTCACTTGATGAATCACTCAAGCTAATCCAGTCCACCCGTTAAGGTGATTTCTTCCTTCTTAGAATGAAGGCAATCCACTAATCAGGTACTTGTTACAACTGCACTTGAAACCTACAAGTGACTAACAATACACTGACTTAGCTCACACTAAGATTCATTCTCGTAGTCTTCTCTAGGATCCGATCAACCTTGATCTCCTAAAGGTAACTAAACAACTATTTAAGAAGGAATGTTCACAAAGAGATTGCTTCTGAAAAGCTTATAGTAAACACAATGAATTCAAGATGAAAGAATGCTTAGAAGGTTTGAATATAGCTTGCGCGTGTGAGATTCTTCCAACCGCATCTTTCAATCTTCAGCCTCTATTTATACTCCAAGGATTAGGGTTTGAACGTTGTATGGGAATGCTTCTGCTGTGGCTGAGAATGTTAGGTAGGTCGTCAGGATAGTACATTTGCTTTTGTACTTTGGATAGTGACTTGACCTTTAACCTAGTAGACTTCTGATCAGAGGAATACTTCATGTTGGAACTTGTGAAGCTTGTTGATCAGAGTCAGAGGGAAGCATGGATACTCTGACCGTTGTATCTTCTGATTCTGAACTCAGAGCGAAGTACTTGGTCTTTAGAGCCATCTTGCTTCTGGACTTCAGAGTCTCCACTTTTCAGCTTCTGGATCTTCAGAGTCTTCTACACCATCAGAACATCTGAACCTTCAGAGTGTCTGGGTTGTCAGAACGTCTGGATCTTCAGAACTTCAAGTGACTGAGTCCATATCAGAGTTTGTTTGACTTCAGATCTTCTGAAGCTTTTGCTACTGTTCAGGGTGAACATAGAGGTTGCGAAAGCATTTCTTGGGACACTCTTTAAGCACAGTGCTTCTAATTTATGTGAGATAATATTGAGGTCAGAGCCTGTAAATAGCACACTCAGAAAAACACGTTAGAGTACCATAATTGTTCATACTAAAATGTTAACTTGTAATCATCAAAACATAGAGTTGTATTACTCGACCAAAACTTGATCTTACAGTCTCTAGGTTAGGTTCAAACCCTATAAGCAAACTCGGCTTATCCCCAAGTACAGACTCAATTATCACACTCGATACTCAACTCATAGGTTGCGTGCCCTCCAAGGCCTCCTCCAACACTCGCATCACATCTTCTCGCATCCTCTACTCTCGCCAATCCCGTAGTCGAACCATCAGTCGCACAGTTGATGTCTCGAGCCTTGTCGTCGTTCACATCAAGCAAGTATAGGGCCGCATGTAACGCCCCGATTTCTCGAGTGTTACACAGTAACTAATTAACCAATTTTCATAAAGAGTTTTCGTCGATTCACTTATTAATCTTCAATTAATGACAAACCTTTCATTTTACAAAAACTCTTGAAACATAACCTTTCCAAAAAACACGCGGAAGTAACCAACTTCGTAAAACTTTTTAAATAACCAACTGTAAAGAGTACGAAACAAAGGCCTGAATGAAAATAAAGATTACATCAAAACTTGTTCATTCGAATTTAAGCAATAAAATTGTTCGATACCAACACTTCGGAAACTCTCAACCCCAACAGAAAACAAAAGACTCTCAACCCAAACCCTATTCCTTAGCCTCTTCCTCTTCCTCTAAAGTGTAGTCGTCCTCCAGTATTGGCACGTCACGTAGCATCAACTCCCAAGAATGAGTCATCGCCATTATCTTCACGACCATCTACCCCCCCCAAATAAACACATAGCAAACAAGCAGGGTCAGGTCCAACAAAAAGAATGATAATGACAAAATCAACAACAACATATATAATATAAGTACATTATATGTCTTTTATGGGAAAGAGTCAGTTACTAACGGAATCTCACTTCACACAACCCACCAAAACTTCCATGGCCATCTTCGTGCTTCCGCAGAGGCACGGTTATCACAGTGACCGCAGTCAACCAAATCACGTGGAGCCGCAATGATCCACAAAAGTTCACGGTGACCGCAGTCAACCAAATCACGTGAAGCCACACCGGCCCACAAGGTTCACGGGAGACCGCAGTCAACCCAAATAACTCCCTCGCGTGCAAGGTACCATCGTTCTCATGGTCCATAGTCTCACTAGACCTATGACCGTTTTATCACATTTACTTGCAAGCGAGTTATAAATTCATTCTCTTGGTGTTTAAGGCTCTAATGTCAATCCTAGAGTCTTATGAGTTAATATCGTATCAGATTACAACGTCAAGAAATAACAGTCACACTAGGAGGAATTACAGCTGGGTGAGCGACCTCCTAAACAAGTCACAACTAAACTTCATGCAAAGCATAGAAATAATCAGGGCCTCCCAAATTCACAAATTATTTACAAATTCCAGAGGCTCAGTTTACAGATATCATCATATAAAAATCTCACAAAGGTCCCTAATCACATGTTACTAACATTTCCAACAATTTCTCAAATTTAGTGTTTTTGGACAACAGGTGCAGCGTGTACTAAAACTGGTCTACAGACCGCAATACTTAGCCACAAAATTCACATGATACATGACTGGAAAGATAATTCGAAACTCTACACTTTTATTGTTTATCACTTTTCCATTTGAGATCCAGAATTAGGTGATATTAGGCCATAAAGCTTGCTGTCCGGTACAGGAAGAACAGCAGGTGCAACAGTCACTAAGATCGACCTCCAGACCTCATTACTAGACCAAAAATTATGTTCTTTATATGCATAGAAAGCCAATTCGAAAATCTACAATTTTCCAGTTTATCCCTTTTTCATTTGAGACCCCGAATTAGGTGTAATTAAGCTCCAAAACTCGCTGTCCAGTACAGGAAACTGGCAGAGATACTTTTGCCTTCAAATTAATTTTTCAACCATTCAAGTCCCAGAGTTTTAAACCATATTCCAGCAGCAAGAACCACATATCATATATCATATATCATGCTTAAATTTCCAGAACCAAGATAACCATCAATTCTAGCACAAAAGATCTAAGCATATAAATCTTCAATCATTTTAATCAAGCAAAGTCATAGAAGAAACGGTAGTTGTAGTGATGATTAATGGAGAATCATGGCATCAACATTTCATCTCAAATCAGAAGCAAAACATCAAGATCTCAAGGCAGAAAAAAACAGCAAGCATCATGAACACAAAACTCTTGCAAAAGCAATCATGTTCATGGCTTTTCTCATAGTAAAACATGGCAATTACCCTAGGCAATCTACCCAATCCTAGGACCAGCCCTTACCTTGGGTTCTTGGTCTGAAAAGAAGAAGCTTTGGTGATGAACACGGTTCAGAAACGTTGCTGTCCACGTTCTCAGCTTCTCTCGCCGTCCCTCTTCTCTCCCTCGCGCGCGCTACATGATGATGGTTATCGCTTGGGCGGCGGCGGCTTCTCTTGCTCTCTCTCGAGTTCTCTCTTTTCTCTCTTCTGTATGCTTCCCTTTCTGTTCTTACGTGAGTTTGTGCAGGTTCTGTTCTGATTGTGAAAGAACAGGGTTTTCCCCCCTCTAGACTAAACCCCATGCAAAGTGGGCTAGGGTTTCAATATTCTTTTCAAGCCCGAACCCTTGGCCCATCAGTTTAGTTCTTAATCTGGTCTAAACTCAATTAAAACCCAAGTCCTTCTATGTAAAAACAGAAGCAAAATCGGAATTAAAATAAAAACTCCTCATCTAGTTCGCTGGTACTGTACAGCCCGACCTTTGCTCATTAAAACAGGGATATCTGGAGCTACAGATATCGGATTTACACGAAACCACATCGAGAATTTTCTTAACTTAAAGGGATACAACTCTCACGAAGGAAGTTTTCCCAAATGAAGTCGTTAAGACCCTCTAAAAATTCGCACAAGTTGACAGTTCTAATCTGCCAGTTATCAAACATTAGCTAAAACTTCAATTTTATTCAAACTTCCATAAAATTGTTCCAAATTGAACTTAGGGCCTTACAATACCACCCCCCTTAAAAATAGTTTCGCCCTCGAAACTTAAGGGTTTACAAATAAATCGGGGTGTGACTCCCGCATCTTATCCTCTAACTTCCAGGTCGCGTCACCAGTCTCTTGGTTCCACACGACCTTCACTAAAGGTACCTCCTTGTTTCTTAAGCGCTTTATACTTCGATCGACGATCTTGATGGGTGGCACCTCCATTGTCAGATCATCTCTCTGCTGTATATCGTCTGGCGTAATCACATGCGAATCATCTGTCATGTACTTCCGCAACTGCGACACATGAAGAACGTCATGGATGTTGGATAGGAACGGTGGTAGGGAGATCCTGTACGCCACCGGTCCAACTCGCTCCGTGATCTGGTATAACCCAATAAACTTCGGAGTAAGCTTCTTGGACTTGATTGCCCTTCCGACACCTGTCATCGGGGTAACCCGCAAGAAGACATGGTCTCCGGCCTGAAATTCCAACTCCTTTCGTCGGTTGTCGGCGTAACTCTTTTGGCGACTCTGCGCGGTCCTCATCTTTTCCTGAATTCTCCTGACTTCCTCGGTGGTCTGTTGCACCGATTCCGGGCCAATCACCAAATTTTCTCCATCTTGATGCCAGCATAAGGGCGTACGACACCTCCGACCGTACAAAGCTTCGTAAGGTGCCATGCCGATGCTCGCATGGAAACTATTGTTGCAAGTGAATTCGATCAATGGCAGCATCTCATCCCAACTGCCCTTGTGATCCAACACACAGGCCCGTAGCAAATCTTCCAGCGACTGGATTGTCCTCTCTGTCTGCCCATCGGTTTGCGGATGATAGGCAGAGCTCAATCTCAACGTAGTTCTGAGGGCCTGCTGCAAGGCTCCCCAAAAGTGAGAGGTAAACCTCGGATCTCTGTCTGACACGATGCTGGTCGGTACACCATGTAGACGCACAACCTCAGCCACATAAATCTCCGCCAATTTCTCCATCTTGTACTTCAGGTTGATCGGGATAAAATGAGCGATCTTTGTCAAACGATCAACAACAACCCAAATTGCATCGAACTTCCTCCGAGTTAAAGGTAAAGCCGTCACGAAGTCCATAGAAATACTGTCCCACTTCCACTCTGGGACATCTAGTGGTTGCAGCTTCCCTGCGGGCTTCTGATGCTCTACCTTCGCTTTCTGACATGTCAAGCAAGTAGAAACATACTCAGCAACCTGCTTCTTCATCCCAGGCCACCAGAAGTGAAGTTTCAAGTCCTGATACATCTTGTTCATTCCGGGATGGATACTCAGTCTACTCTTGTGTCCTTCATCCAGGATCAATCTTCTCATCTCTACATCGTCAGGCACACATATTCGTCCCTTGCATCGCAGAATATTGTCATTCCCAATAGAGAACTCTGGTGCCTTTCCCTGAGTCACACGGTCTCGCCACTCAGCTATCCCTTCATCAGTCTCTTGTCTAGACTTGATCTCTTCCAAAAGTCCACTTGACACCGTCACCATTCCGAAACTCAGTCTTCCTGGTGCGAGCTTAACGTCCAAGCTCAGATCTCGGAAAGCCTCCAACAGTTCTAACTCCTTGACCATCATTGAGGACACATGTATAGCCTTCCGGCTGAGAGCGTCGGCTACGACATTGCTTTTCCCCGGATGGTACTGTAGAGTGAACTCATAGTCCTGAAGGAATTCCATCCACCTCCGCTGCCTCATGTTCAGATCCTTCTGATCAAATAAGTACTTTAAACTCTTATGATCGTTGTAGATCGTGAACGTACTGCCATAGAGATAGTGTCTCCAAATCTTGAGAGCATAAACTATGGCAGCCAACTCCAAGTCATGTGTGGGGTAGTTCTTCTCATGAGTCTTCAATTGCCTTGAAGCATAGGCAATTGCTTTCTTATCTTGCATCATTACACACCCCAAACCATTGTGCGACGCATCACAATACACGTCATAAGATTCTCCTTCCTTAGGTAAAGCTAGTATGGGTGCGGTGGTCAGCCGCTTCTTCAACTCCTGGAAACTCGCCTCACACTTCTCCGTCCACGCAAACGGTTGATTCTTCTTTGTCAACTGTGTAAGACCTGGATTTTCAGAACAAGTTAATTTCCGATTCACGCGTAGAATCAGTGTGAGCGTGACAGGAGTTTGGTATTAGAGAAAGATTAATGAAGAAGAAAGTTCAGGAATTACTTGAGGAATGTTGCGTAGTTGCTTTCGGAGTTAGTACGAGTCGTCTGCACATCTGCCTTATGGCGAGCGTGTCCAGAATAGGCTATTTCGCTCTTAAAGCAACGTTTTGAGTGAGATTTCGAACTCTCGGAAAATTTAAAGATTCTCTTTATTTTTCCATCGACCAGCGTTTCTTTTCGGAACTCTGGACTGTACGCACGATAGGTTTCACTTTTCGGATGTCCGCCGACGCTAATTTCTTTGCTTCGAAACCCAAGATTCGAGCGATTGATGAAGACTTTTTCTATTCGGGACTTCTAACGAAGATTCCGTCCGCGTTGCCAGACTTGTTTCGACATTTCCAATCTTTCTTCTGTTGGAAGTTTTGTCGTCTGAGCATCACAGCAAAAAGTAGTTTTTCGGGGCAGATTAACCGACACCGCTTTTGAGTTTTTCGATATCGTTTTTCCCATATCATAGATATTTGTTTTGAGTTCTGGATTTCTGACGCCAGAATCTCTCTTAGAATTCCTTGGTGAACGTGCTGCAAAAATCGGAATCGCGAAATTTTCATTTTCCCGCGATTTCGCCCGCCTATAAATAGGCGAAAAAGCAAAATATCTTCCATTTTTCCTCCATTTGTGGCTGATTTCGTGGAGAGCAAGGGGGGAGGGGATTTCCGTGAAAACTTGACCAATCTTCGTGCAGTTCGTCCCTACTTCTAGGTATCGAGGTAACTATCATGAATCCTGCCTCTGATTTCTGTTTCTGCTGAGTTTCTGAAGTCGTTTCTGTGCTCTAAGTTTTGAGCTTTTTCTAAAATTGTCCGATTTCTCTGATTTCTCGCTTGGGTTATGTTCCTTATGTTCCCCTGAGTCTAAAACCTCTGTTAGTAAACTCTGATTGCGATTCAGTTGTCCAGGATCTGAAAAATTGACTCAAAACTCTTTTTGTCTCACATTTCGAAACTTTATTGTCAAAAAGACTTAATCTGACTTCGTGCCTTTAGGATTTGTTGTCACGGATGTCATGAGGATCATTGCTGTCAAATTTGTTTTCAGAACTGATAACTTTGAAGTTTTGAGCCTTTATTTTGGACCAAAATGCCCCTGGATAGTCGTATTTCGGCCCGATTGTCCGAAAATTGTTCTGACAGTTTCTTTGCCTTAGTTTTACCCTAAAACTACCTTGTGAATTGATTTGATCGAAGAAAAAGAGTCGAAGCCCTTTTTCCTTTGAGGTCGTGGGTTATTACCTTTAGGGGGGAGTTTTTCGTTTTCGAAAACTTGTCCTTTCGTACCCGATTGTCGTATTCTGAAGCTTTAATGCTTTGTCTATCGTTTATGTATTGTTTTGCGATCGAACTAATCGATTTTGTTTGGTTTCTGCTTTGTTTTCCTCCGAGGTTCAGTTGAAGGAACTTTGGAATACTCAGAGCAATTGTTTGAGGAGAACTTTGTTTGCGAAGCTGGAACAGCTCGAGGTTAGGGCAACTTGCTATATTTAGCTATGATTGCATGATAGGCGTCGATAAATTCGACTTATGCTTTATCTGATGTTGTATATGATGATGATTTATTGTTATGATTGTTTCATAACTTATGATATTGATGATGTGTTGAATTGAGCGTTTTGACGCAACTTCGGAGTGGAGGTTCATTGATCTGGTGATCTTTGACATTTCGGGTTGGATGAACAACCCTAGGCAAGTCCAAATGTGGGGTTTGAGACTTAGCCATTTGTTGGGATTCGTTGGAATTCCTAGACTTTCCCCGGGAAATGTATTTTGGGTGGTTGATTTTTGGAAACTTAGAGTGATAGAGCTTTCGAAAAATAAAGACTTGGGAAACTTAGACTTTGAGAAATAAACTCATAATTTGAATAATTTGAATTGAAATCATTTTTATTAACGTTTAAGCATAGGAGAACTGAAGGGGAAAAATATTTACGAAAGGCGGGGAAAAGTCGACTTATGTTGTGGGTTTGGAGAGTTTGGAATTGGGGAAAGCCATCAAGGTGGGCTATGGTGATGATTGAAGGTCACCGAGTACTCTAGTACTCCTGGTAGTGTTGTTCGAGTCGTGTTGTATTGACCGACACTAGACCCTCGTGTATTCTTGTTGGTGGAGTTGTGTTGTATTGACCGACACTAACTCTTGGGTTGTTGTGAGTTTGGGTCTGAGCAGTTTTTGACCATCGAGATTTGATGAGTCAGATGACTCAAGAAGTCATCAAGGGTGATCGCACTCCTTTCATAATTAATTGTCTTTTGTCGCCGAGTCGACATATACCTTCGGGTACAGTATATCTATATACCTTCGGGTACAGTATATCTATATACCTTCGGGTACAGTATATACCTTCGGGTACAGTATATACCTTCGGGTACAGTATATCTATATACCTTCGGGTACAGTATATACCTTCGGGTACAGTATATCTATATACCATCGGGTACAGTATATACCTTCGGGTACAGCATGCCTTCGGGTAACTCGGGCATTCGATTGGGGATATGATCGACCGTGTGGTTAGGATCGACCTGTTGATGTCAGGCATAGCGGAGGGAAAAGTCGACCCGCAGGGTTAGGACTGATCCGACTATGTCAAGGTTGTAAGTGACACCCGAGGGTTATGGTCGGCACAATGCTAGTGTTAGGACCGACTCGATCGTGCCCAGCCTATTTCTTCCGGAACCTTCTTAATTGACGTTGCATTGACATATTATGCACTCTAACTATATTTGTTGAGATATTGATGATTTGATGTTGATAAACATCGTTATGTGTTTTGATGATTGAATTGTATTAGAGAGTTGATACAATACATAACTTATATGTATATATACAACATATATATATATACCCCCTTTATCGCATATTGATTGTATATCTATTGTATTCGGTAAGTTGACCCTAGCGCCTTGGCTTTGTTTGTATGTTTGTGTTTGGGCGGTCGGCCTGCTGCCAGGCGTCTGTCAGCCGGTTCGTGATGATTCGTGGCGCGGGAAAGACCCGGGGCGGAATGACTATTACTAGAGCTTTCGACGAGGACCCGGACTTCATGCCTGATCGAGGGAGGGTCGCTGATAGTAGTGTGGGTTATGGGAGGTTAGAGTCTTTTGAGTTGGTTGTTACTGTAATAGCTCTGATTCGTTTTGCTTTTGGGACAGGGTAGGTTCCCGACGCATGACTTTTGTGTGGTTCTCTTACTGAGGGATCACAGTGAGTCAGCCGGACCATAGGGGTCTTTGCTTAGGCCATTTTGAGGCCGACTTTCTCTTGGATAGTGGTATATTTGATGTTTTTGCGTACAGTTCTGGTTTGTATATATTCGCCTACGGGCATGCTACCTTGGAGTCACTGCGTGTGCGCGTGACGGGAGAGTGCAGCTGAGGCTGTACATTTGTATATGTTTGTTTATCGGTTAGTTAGTTGTTGGGTTATGTCTTTACTTTCTATTGCTTTGATTTAAAGGAAAGAAAACGAAAAAAAATTACCTGTTTTCCGCGTAAAGATTATTTTTGGTTACTAAAGTGACACCTGGAAATCGGGGTGTTACATTGTGGTATCAGAGCTTGTCGAGTCTTTCGGGAGTCTTTGGGGAATAGGTCTTCTGTGCTAGGTGGTGTGACTCTGTAAAGAGTAAAAATTGATTGTCTGCCAAGCGATCTTCGCTTTAATTGATTGAAGTTGCTACCTAATCATATTGTATAGCTATGCATAATACTATCTTATGATTGGTACTGACTGTTTGCTAAACGAATACAGAACATGGTGAACGCGAACCAACTTGCTGAGATGGTGGCCACTTTGGTCCAAGCGATGACTGTACAAACGAATGACAATGCACAGAGGCGTGCTGCTGAGGACGCACGCGAGCTACACCTGCGTCAGAGGGAAGCATCTTTGGACCAGAACAGGGGATTGAATAATTTCATAAGACAGAATCCACCCAAGTTCACGGGCGGGACTGACCCGGACGAGGCCGATCTCTGGATCCAAGAGATAGAGAAGATTTTCGAAGTACTACAGACTAGTGAAGGGGCTAAGGTGGGCCTGGCAACTTATCTACTACTGGGCGATGCTGAGTACTGGTGGAGGGGCACCAGAGGGATGATGGAGGCAAACCATGTTGAGGTGAACTGGAATTCTTTTCGTGCTGCTTTTCTAGAGAAGTATTTTCCTGATAGTGCTCGTGACGAGCGTGAGTCGCAGTTTCTGACTCTTCGTCAAGGGAGCATGACTATTCCGGAATATGCTGCTAAGTTGGAATCTTTGGCCAAGCACTTCCGGTTTTTCCGTGATCAGGTTGATGAACCCTATATGTGCAAGCGCTTTGTGAGGGGACTGAGAGCTGACATTGAGGACTCAGTGAGACCGTTGGGGATTATGAGGTTTCAAGCTTTGGTTGAGAAGGCCACCGAGGTGGAACTGATGAAGAATAGGAGGATGGATCGGGCTGGAACTAGGGGACCAATGAGGTCAAGTTCCCGGAGCTATCAAGGACAAGGAAAGTTTCAGATGAAGAAGCCTTATCCGCGTCCTATAGGGGAAGGTTTTACCCCGGGACAGTACAAACCGATGACCATTGCTACTGGAGGTGCAGGGAATCAAACCGACAACAAGGGTGTGACATGTTTCAGGTGTGGGAAGACTGGACATTTTGCTGACAAGTGTTCAGCGACTGGACCAAGATGCTTTAATTGCAACCGAGTGGGGCATCTAGCCGTGGACTGTAAGGCGCCCAAGAGGGAGCCATCCGTTAACACTGCAAGGGTAAAGCGCCCTGCTGCTAGAGGAAGGGTTTATATCATGGACGGTGAAGGAGCTGAGGGGTTAACCAGAGGAGAGCGTAAGAACGATGGTAACCGTCTACCCATTCTTTCGCATTTCAGTATAATACGCTTCATTACTCTCGTAGCGTGTGCAACACGCCTAACTTAGTTATACTGTTTGAGCTTTGACCTTACAGTTGTTACACCTATTAAGAATTTATTTGACTGCTACTCGTGTTTTAACTATAGAAGTTACGCGAGGTTTAGAATAACACACTAAGTCTAGAAAGTAGCCTTCCACCGATGCGATTATGAGGAAGCTAGTAGCTGAAGAACGAATCTTAGGGAGATTCTGTATGGGTAGTATACGTGTTATGTTGAGGGTGTGTAGTTCCGTAGCGGGATCATTAAAGGATTTAGTATCAGGATATTTGTGACTACTGGAGGATAGGAACTCATTGACTGTTCCAGTGGGTTTTTCTAAATTTCCACCTTCGATGTATTAGGCCTGATCAACCTAATATTGAGGGGGTGATATTCGGAATCACAGCTGGTTATGGACTTTGATAGAAGGACGGGTAAAATGAATTTGAATTGATTGAGGATTAGTCGGATTTGGGAGGAAAGTTCGTGTTAAGCATTTGATTGTACAAGATTAAGATTTGAACCTTTGGAAGTTGATGATTTTCGTATAGACATTGATTGGTTAGTTCGTGTGATTACTCCAAGTAGAGGTAGACCAAGTCAAGAGATTTAGTGCTGGAAAAGTATTAAGTAGTTTCTCGGAAGTTATGAAGTCATAGGTTATGTGATTGCTGAGGGGAGTTGTTAGAGACTAAATAAGTTGGATTTAATCATGTTTTAGATGATACCTTGATGGTAGCGAGATTGAGAAGAATTAGCTCTGAACTAGATTGTTATAGTCGAGTTCGAGGAATAAGTTTTGCTAAGCGTTTGATTAATATGTGGAGACATTATAGTCTTAAGAGATGAACTTTCGCTTGAAAAGTGTTGAAATAATGATTAAGTTGGAGAAAGAAAGTTTTAGCATAAGTTGAATACTTGAGGTTGTTGATATGGATTCCAAAGAAATATGCTGAGATTACTAAGTGAGATATACTAAGTTGGATTGAAATCTTAGGGTTAAGATTGACTCTTGAGAGCCGAGAATCGCGTACGAGTAGGAGATCTTATGATTGTAGGTGTGACAATAGGAGTTGAATCTTAGAAGATTGAAGACCTGAAGGTGAGTTTCGGGTTAAGACCATTGATGTATAATATAAGAGAGATCTTGAAGTAAAGGAATTCTGGGTTGTGTGGAGTGTTAATGTTGGTGATCGATTGATGTTGATTATGAGGTTGCGGACATAATGACCATGTGATAAGATTTGAATGATGTTAGCATAATAAGTTATGATTACGGATAGCAGGATCAAGTGGTGAGTGTGGAAGCATGACGACACTTATCAGGTCGTTTGGGTAAGTGAAGGAGTTATAGTTTTTAAGAAACGGATATTCATTTAAGAAGTATTGAAGGATTAAAGGTCATTAGAGGACCAAACTTGGTGAAGGTTTAGGTTTTAAATCTATGAATGTCTGTCTAAGGTGTGTAAGACTCGAAGGTTGTCAGAATTTGATTGAGAGATTAAGAAGTTGATTGACGAGATGGTGATTGAGTCACAAAAAGGAAGGTGTTAGTATTAAGACGAATATCTGAGGTTGTTATATTTTGACGAGTTTCGTAGAGTTTAAGAGTCAATGGCTAGTTAAGTCCCTTGAGGTATAGTTATGATGTAATCTTCTAGAGGATAAGTCTCGATTTGTGCGAAGGGTTAGGGATTTCAGTGAGTGTAAATAGGTTTGAGTGAGGGAAGTTCTAGGGAAGAAGACGATAATAATGGATTGTTAGATATTAAGAAGAGGATTATCTTATAAGTTGTTGATAACTTGATGTTGAAGGGGATAAGATTAGTGAAGGACAAGAAATAAGGACATGAGTCGAGCTTTAATTCGAATGGTGACTAAGTAAGAGATTGATTTCATTGTGCGAGTGATGATAGTTACGAAGTTGGATGTGACGTTAATGGACTATTAGATTCCAACGCAATATTTCGTCTAGGAGTTATCGAACGGACAAGTGGAGTTTTGGACTGTAGATGAAGATCACGAGGACGAGTTGAGTATTTACCTTAAGATGGCAGAGAGGCACCGAGTTTAAGAAGAATTTCGGACGACCGAAAGTAAAGAAGTAAGTGGCTAAGGTTGTGCGACTGCACGGAGTGCCAACCGGTATCATTTCAAGCAGAGGTCCGACGCAAGTAATCGAGTCAGACGACATGAGGTTGAATGATGTTTTGTCTTTTGAGACGCCGACAGTTAGCAGTGGGGATAGAAGAGTGAAACAGTTAAGGGGAAAACACATTGCTTAAGTAAAGATTATGAGGAACAATGACACAGGCACTACTACATGAGAATTGGAAGATAAGATCGAGGAACTGTATTCCGGACTTTCTCAGAACTCTGAGTTTCGAGGACGAAACTTTCTTTTTGGAGGGGAGTATTGTAAGACCTGGATTTTCAGAACAAGTTAATTTCCGATTCACGCGTAGAATCAGTGTGAGCGTGACAGGAGTTTGGTATTAGAGAAAGATTAATGAAGAAGAAAGTTCAGGAATTACTTGAGGAATGTTGCGTAGTTGCTTTCGGAGTTAGTACGAGTCGTCTGCACATCTGCCTTATGGCGAGCGTGTCCAGAATAGGCTATTTCGCTCTTAAAGCAACGTTTTGAGTGAGATTTCGAACTCTCGGAAAATTTAAAGATTCTCTTTATTTTTCCATCGACCAGCGTTTCTTTTCGGAACTCTGGACTGTACGCACGATAGGTTTCACTTTTCGGATGTCCGCCGACGCTAATTTCTTTGCTTCGAAACCCAAGATTCGAGCGATTGATGAAGACTTTTTCTATTCGGGACTTCTAACGAAGATTCCGTCCGCGTTGCCAGACTTGTTTCGACATTTCCAATCTTTCTTCTGTTGGAAGTTTTGTCGTCTGAGCATCACAGCAAAAAGTAGTTTTTCGGGGCAGATTAACCGACACCGCTTTTGAGTTTTTCGATATCGTTTTTCCCATATCATAGATATTTGTTTTGAGTTCTGGATTTCTGACGCCAGAATCTCTCTTAGAATTCCTTGGTGAACGTGCTGCAAAAATCGGAATCGCGAAATTTTCATTTTCCCGCGATTTCGCCCGCCTATAAATAGGCGAAAAAGCAAAATATCTTCCATTTTTCCTCCATTTGTGGCTGATTTCGTGGAGAGCAAGGGGGGAGGGGATTTCCGTGAAAACTTGACCAATCTTCGTGCAGTTCGTCCCTACTTCTAGGTATCGAGGTAACTATCATGAATCCTGCCTCTGATTTCTGTTTCTGCTGAGTTTCTGAAGTCGTTTCTGTGCTCTAAGTTTTGAGCTTTTTCTAAAATTGTCCGATTTCTCTGATTTCTCGCTTGGGTTATGTTCCTTATGTTCCCCTGAGTCTAAAACCTCTGTTAGTAAACTCTGATTGCGATTCAGTTGTCCAGGATCTGAAAAATTGACTCAAAACTCTTTTTGTCTCACATTTCGAAACTTTATTGTCAAAAAGACTTAATCTGACTTCGTGCCTTTAGGATTTGTTGTCACGGATGTCATGAGGATCATTGCTGTCAAATTTGTTTTCAGAACTGATAACTTTGAAGTTTTGAGCCTTTATTTTGGACCAAAATGCCCCTGGATAGTCGTATTTCGGCCCGATTGTCCGAAAATTGTTCTGACAGTTTCTTTGCCTTAGTTTTACCCTAAAACTACCTTGTGAATTGATTTGATCGAAGAAAAAGAGTCGAAGCCCTTTTTCCTTTGAGGTCGTGGGTTATTACCTTTAGGGGGGAGTTTTTCGTTTTCGAAAACTTGTCCTTTCGTACCCGATTGTCGTATTCTGAAGCTTTAATGCTTTGTCTATCGTTTATGTATTGTTTTGCGATCGAACTAATCGATTTTGTTTGGTTTCTGCTTTGTTTTCCTCCGAGGTTCAGTTGAAGGAACTTTGGAATACTCAGAGCAATTGTTTGAGGAGAACTTTGTTTGCGAAGCTGGAACAGCTCGAGGTTAGGGCAACTTGCTATATTTAGCTATGATTGCATGATAGGCGTCGATAAATTCGACTTATGCTTTATCTGATGTTGTATATGATGATGATTTATTGTTATGATTGTTTCATAACTTATGATATTGATGATGTGTTGAATTGAGCGTTTTGACGCAACTTCGGAGTGGAGGTTCATTGATCTGGTGATCTTTGACATTTCGGGTTGGATGAACAACCCTAGGCAAGTCCAAATGTGGGGTTTGAGACTTAGCCATTTGTTGGGATTCGTTGGAATTCCTAGACTTTCCCCGGGAAATGTATTTTGGGTGGTTGATTTTTGGAAACTTAGAGTGATAGAGCTTTCGAAAAATAAAGACTTGGGAAACTTAGACTTTGAGAAATAAACTCATAATTTGAATAATTTGAATTGAAATCATTTTTATTAACGTTTAAGCATAGGAGAACTGAAGGGGAAAAATATTTACGAAAGGCGGGGAAAAGTCGACTTATGTTGTGGGTTTGGAGAGTTTGGAATTGGGGAAAGCCATCAAGGTGGGCTATGGTGATGATTGAAGGTCACCGAGTACTCTAGTACTCCTGGTAGTGTTGTTCGAGTCGTGTTGTATTGACCGACACTAGACCCTCGTGTATTCTTGTTGGTGGAGTTGTGTTGTATTGACCGACACTAACTCTTGGGTTGTTGTGAGTTTGGGTCTGAGCAGTTTTTGACCATCGAGATTTGATGAGTCAGATGACTCAAGAAGTCATCAAGGGTGATCGCACTCCTTTCATAATTAATTGTCTTTTGTCGCCGAGTCGACATATACCTTCGGGTACAGTATATCTATATACCTTCGGGTACAGTATATCTATATACCTTCGGGTACAGTATATACCTTCGGGTACAGTATATACCTTCGGGTACAGTATATCTATATACCTTCGGGTACAGTATATACCTTCGGGTACAGTATATCTATATACCTTCGGGTACAGTATATACCTTCGGGTACAGCATGCCTTCGGGTAACTCGGGCATTCGATTGGGGATATGATCGACCGTGTGGTTAGGATCGACCTGTTGATGTCAGGCATAGCGGAGGGAAAAGTCGACCCGCAGGGTTAGGACTGATCCGACTATGTCAAGGTTGTAAGTGACACCCGAGGGTTATGGTCGGCACAATGCTAGTGTTAGGACCGACTCGATCGTGCCCAGCCTATTTCTTCCGGAACCTTCTTAATTGACGTTGCATTGACATATTATGCACTCTAACTATATTTGTTGAGATATTGATGATTTGATGTTGATAAACATCGTTATGTGTTTTGATGATTGAATTGTATTAGAGAGTTGATACAATACATAACTTATATGTATATATACAACATATATATATATACCCCCTTTATCGCATATTGATTGTATATCTATTGTATTCGGTAAGTTGACCCTAGCGCCTTGGCTTTGTTTGTATGTTTGTGTTTGGGCGGTCGGCCTGCTGCCAGGCGTCTGTCAGCCGGTTCGTGATGATTCGTGGCGCGGGAAAGACCCGGGGCGGAATGACTATTACTAGAGCTTTCGACGAGGACCCGGACTTCATGCCTGATCGAGGGAGGGTCGCTGATAGTAGTGTGGGTTATGGGAGGTTAGAGTCTTTTGAGTTGGTTGTTACTGTAATAGCTCTGATTCGTTTTGCTTTTGGGACAGGGTAGGTTCCCGACGCATGACTTTTGTGTGGTTCTCTTACTGAGGGATCACAGTGAGTCAGCCGGACCATAGGGGTCTTTGCTTAGGCCATTTTGAGGCCGACTTTCTCTTGGATAGTGGTATATTTGATGTTTTTGCGTACAGTTCTGGTTTGTATATATTCGCCTACGGGCATGCTACCTTGGAGTCACTGCGTGTGCGCGTGACGGGAGAGTGCAGCTGAGGCTGTACATTTGTATATGTTTGTTTATCGGTTAGTTAGTTGTTGGGTTATGTCTTTACTTTCTATTGCTTTGATTTAAAGGAAAGAAAACGAAAAAAAATTACCTGTTTTCCGCGTAAAGATTATTTTTGGTTACTAAAGTGACACCTGGAAATCGGGGTGTTACAAACTGGGTCAACGGCGAAGTCAACTTTGCGTAATCTTTGACGAATCGCCTATAGTAGCCAGCAAGCCCAACAAAGCTTCTGATGTCGCTTGCCGTCTTTGGTTGCTCCCATGACAGAATTGTCTCAATCTTGCTAGGGTCAACAGCCACACCCTGACTTGATATGACATGACCTAGGAACTTCACCTCTTCCATCCAGAATTCACACTTCGAGCCGTTAGCATATAGCTCCTTCTCCCGCAATACTCCTAGCACTTGACGCAAATGCTCTTCGTGTTCTTCCTTACTCTTCGAGTAAATCAAAATATCATCAAAGAACACGACTACGAACTTGTCCAGGAATGGCCTGAACACTTTGTTCATGTAGTCCATAAACACTGCGGGTGCATTAGTAACCCCAAACGGCATCACAAGATATTCATAATGCCTGTATCGAGTCCTGAATGCGGTCTTCTGGATGTCAGATTCCTTGACTCGGATCTGATGGTATCCTGACTTAAGATCTATCTTCGAGAAGATCACCGCTCCTCTAAGTTGATCCATTAAGTCGTCTATCCGAGGCATCGGATAACGGTTCTTCACTGTCACCTTATTCAGCTGTCGGTAATCCACACACAATCTGGACTTCCCATCCTTCTTCTTTACCAATAGCACAGGTGCTCACAAACGCACACAGGCGTACACCTTGGGGCGCAAAAGGGATTCCAAAGCCCACTCTTCCTTCGATTGACATTCCATCAATCGATCTCAGAGTTCAAACATCTTAATATAATCAAACACTTAGTCTCAAGTATCACGGCAATGATACTAACTACAGACAATCTCACAGCCAAGCAAACATCTTAGAAAACAAGTCTACCCAATCTCACCGTGAAGCTTTGAAAACATCTTTATCAAAAACAAAAACACCAACGAGTTCGGAAACTCGTAAACCCAAAACCCTTAGTGCTCTGGTTTCTCAACCGGAGCTCTGATACCACAATGTAACGCCCCGATTTCTCGAGTGTTACACAGTAACTAATTAACCAATTTTCGTAAAGAGTTTTCGTCGATTCACTTATTAATCTTCAATTAATGACAAACCTTTCATTTTACAAAAACTCTTGAAACATAACCTTTCCAAAAAACACGCGGAAGTAACCAACTTCGTAAAACTTTTTAAATAACCAACTGCAAAGAGTACGAAACAAAGGCCTGAATGAAAATAAAGATTACATCAAAACTTGTTCATTCGAATTTAAGCAATAAAATTGTTCGATACCAACACTTCGGAAACTCTCAACCCCAACAGAAAACAAAAGACTCTCAACCCAAACCCTATTCCTTAGCCTCTTCCTCTTCCTCTAAAGTGTAGTCGTCCTCCAGTATTGGCACGTCACGTAGCATCAACTCCCAAGAATGAGTCATCGCCATTATCTTCACGACCATCTACCCCCCCCAAATAAACACATAGCAAACAAGCAGGGTCAGGTCCAACAAAAAGAATGATAATGACAAAATCAACAACAACATATATAATATAAGTACATTATATGTCTTTTATGGGAAAGAGTCAGTTACTAACGGAATCTCACTTCACACAACCCACCAAAACTTCCATGGCCATCTTCGTGCTTCCGCAGAGGCACGGTTATCACGGTGACCGCAGTCAACCAAATCACGTGGAGCCGCAATGATCCACAAAAGTTCACGGTGACCGCAGTCAACCAAATCACGTGAAGCCACACCGGCCCACAAGGTTCACGGGAGACCGCAGTCAACCCAAATAACTCCCTCGCGTGCAAGGTACCATCGTTCTCATGGTCCATAGTCTCACTAGACCTATGACCGTTTTATCACATTTACTTGCAAGCGAGTTATAAATTCATTCTCTTGGTGTTTAAGGCTCTAATGTCAATCCTAGAGTCTTATGAGTTAATATCGTATCAGATTACAACGTCAAGAAATAACAGTCACACTAGGAGGAATTACAGCTGGGTGAGCGACCTCCTAAACAAGTCACAACTAAACTTCATGCAAAGCATAGAAATAAACAGGGCCTCCCAAATTCACAAATTATTTACAAATTCCAGAGGCTCAGTTTACAGATATCATCATATAAAAATCTCACAAAGGTCCCTAATCACATGTTACTAACATTTCCAACAATTTCTCAAATTTAGTGTTTTTGGACAACAGGTGCAGCGTGTACTAAAACTGGTCTACAGACCGCAATACTTAGCCACAAAATTCACATGATACATGACTGGAAAGATAATTCGAAACTCTACACTTTTATTGTTTATCACTTTTCCATTTGAGATCCAGAATTAGGTGATATTAGGCCATAAAGCTTGCTGTCCGGTACAGGAAGAACAGCAGGTGCAACAGTCACTAAGATCGACCTCCAGACCTCATTACTAGACCAAAAATTATGTTCTTTATATGCATAGAAAGCCAATTCGAAAATCTACAATTTTCCAGTTTATCCCTTTTTCATTTGAGACCCCGAATTAGGTGTAATTAAGCTCCAAAACTCGCTGTCCAGTACAGGAAACTGGCAGAGATACTTTTGCCTTCAAATTAATTTTTCAACCATTCAAGTCCCAGAGTTTTAAACCATATTCCAGCAGCAAGAACCACATATCATATATCATATATCATGCTTAAATTTCCAGAACCAAGATAACCATCAATTCTAGCACAAAAGATCTAAGCATATAAATCTTCAATCATTTTAATCAAGCAAAGTCATAGAAGAAACGGTAGTTGTAGTGATGATTAATGGAGAATCATGGCATCAACATTTCATCTCAAATCAGAAGCAAAACATCAAGATCTCAAGGTAGAAAAAAACAGCAAGCATCATGAACACAAAACTCTTGCAAAAGCAATCATGTTCATGGCTTTTCTCATAGTAAAACATGGCAATTACCCTAGGCAATCTACCCAATCCTAGGACCAGCCCTTACCTTGGGTTCTTGGTCTGAAAAGAAGAAGCTTTGGTGATGAACACGGTTCAGAAACGTTGCTGTCCACGTTCTCAGCTTCTCTCGCCGTCCCTCTTCTCTCCCTCGCGCGCGCTACACGATGATGGTTATCGCTTGGGAGGCGGCGGCTTCTCTTGCTCTCTCTCGAGTTCTCTCTTTTCTCTCTTCTGTATGCTTCCCTTTCTGTTCTTACGTGAGTTTGTGCAGGTTCTGTTCTGATTGTGAAAGAACAGGGTTTTCCCCCCTCTAGACTAAACCCCATGCAAAGTGGGCTAGGGTTTCAATATTCTTTTCAAGCCCGAACCCTTGGCCCATCAGTTTAGTTCTTAATCTGGTCTAAACTCAATTAAAACCCAAGTCCTTCTATGTAAAAACAGAAGCAAAATCGGAATTAAAATAAAAACTCCTCATCTAGTTCGCTGGTACTGTACAGCCCGACCTTTGCTCATTAAAACAGGGATATCTGGAGCTACAGATATCGGATTTACACGAAACCACATCGAGAATTTTCTTAACTTAAAGGGCTACAACTCTCACGAAGGAAGTTTTCCCAAATGAAGTCGTTAAGACCCTCTAAAAATTCGCACAAGTTGACAGTTCTAATCTGCCAGTTATCAAACATTAGCTAAAACTTCAATTTTATTCAAACTTCCATAAAATTGTTCCAAATTGAACTTAGGGCCTTACACCGCATCTCGACTGATCACACGCATGCTTGCTGCCTAGGTGCTAAGCGCCCCAAACAACAAACACCAAACAAGCAAGGGTCAACTTCTAACACACACATATCATAAGTAAGGTATACTACCCCATCAATCACAAGTTCTTCCCTAAGCTAATATTCACAACTAAGGGAACTATGTTAAGTTCTAAGTTTCACAAGTATAGGGAATTATCTCATAGCTCTAAGTTATTGTTAGTCAATGCTCGTGCTAGACGAACACGACTCCACGATCGGGGCTGGACCTTGATAAGTGTCATATTTACCTAGTTTTGATGTGCAATTAAGACACTTATCTTTGTGATTAATGAGTTATATTTGACAACTTCACCCTCTTTTGATTAAAATTTCTTAATATGTGAAATTTAGTTAGAATATGCACAAGCATTGATTCTAATCTAAAAAAGTGTTGTAGGATTGAAAATGGACGAAAATGCAAAGCTTTGAGTAGGAAATACAAATTTGAAGTTCCTGTGTGTCGGGCACTCCTCAAAGGCTGTCGGGCGCTCCTGGCGGTCAAGGAAACTTCACCTTGAAGAATGCAGAGTGTCAGGCACTCCTCAGAGGCTGTCGGGTGCTCCTGGCAATCAAGGAAACTTCACTTTGAAGAATGCAGAGTGTCGGGCGCTCCTCAGAGGCTGCCGGGCACTCTGTCTGACGAAATTTCCTATTTAAAGCCCCTTTTTAGAAATCTGAAAGGACACACAAAAAGAAAACAGAGAAAAATAGAATCAGAACTTGAGAGAAAGGAAACCCACGAAGAAAGGAAGATTTCTTGCACCCTCCGTCGAGCAGGGAACACGCCGACGATGGCACGACTCATCTTCTTCTTCTCCGTTCCTTTTGTAAGCTTCAAAGCATCCATGGAAATGGATAGCTAACTTTCTTTGTGTTGGGATTGGATGTAGTCTTTTATATTAGATGTATCCATCTTGATTCTCATGTATATATTCATATTTCTATTTGTTGATTTCAATGATCTATCTTGCTCTTAATGCTTGTTTTAGAATGATCAACTAAAACTTGTTTTTGGGTTTGATTAAGTAGTGGAAACTAGTTACTTGAATCTGAAATAGATAGGATTATCTAGTGATTTTAAGTTCTAGGAATGGAATTAATTTCATTAGTCAAGTAACATCTAAGCTTAACACACCTTGTTTTCTTAATTATTCAAGGGATTGATGGTTAGAAAGTGAGTTGAATGATCCTTTTTATGAGGGAACTATGAAAATGATAAGAAATGATGTGATGAAATTCAACATAGGAAGTAATTTATATGTGAAATCATAAGGATATTGAAGAGTTAATCGGCGAAATCCAATTCCAACTATTTTCTCAACTTGTTCACAACCTGTTTCATTACTGCTTTTCTTTTGTGTCACAACGTGTCTCCAAACAATCAACCAAACATTTCTTGAACTCTTTGCTTAAGTAATTCAGCTAAAGAACGGCATTGTATTCCAATTCCTTGCGGATATGAAAAAACCCTATGCTATACTGCAATTGAATCTTGAAAGGGATTTGAAAGTAGTTGTGGTAAAAACCTTTTAACAGACCTCTCCAACGCACCGCTGCCCAACAACTTGATAATCGGGGTTGGACCTCTCCAACGCACTATCGTATCACGTTCGTCCTTTGTTCAGGTTCATCCCCTAAATGTCACCATCGACTAGCCAAATCCAGGTCACTAGTCGTGGCCAAGCAAGTCCAATCCAAGCACTTGGTCCACAGATGCATGTCATGCAAGTCAGTCATCATCATTAGGCCTTAAGTCTATCACATTCATGTCATATGAACAAAATATCATAACATAGTAACTTGCATGCATATTAATAAATGTAGCCAACACCCTAGGCATATAGGCATGTTCATAATAACATTAGCTAACATTTATTGCATCATCATCATATAGCATATCTAGCACATATATCATCGATAGTCCTAGCATCATGCTTTCTAACAATCACAATCACAAAAAAATTAATCTAGGCCGAAGTCGAAGTGCCCTTGCTAGCATATTCATCTAGCATAAGGTCCTTAACATTTCACAATCATACAACCACAATCAATAATTCTTGGTCGTAGTCGAAGTGCCCTTACCTCGAAGTTACGTTTTCCTAAAAGTCTCGGGGTGCTCCTTGAAGGTAGGTCTACACTCAAAAAGGTCCTACCAACGAACGGACAGAGTAACGTTACAAATTAGTCAATCGTTAGCGATAGTATATCCCTTCCCCATATTTTCGAAAATCTCTTCTTAAAAACCTTGACAAACCAAAACTTTCTCTTGCACAAGATCAAAACCTCCTTTCTAAAATATTTTTTTTGGAGAGATCATAAGAACACTATAAGAACATCATGAATTTCTTTAGGAAAGCCCCCCACTTTCACAAACATCTCTAAGCAACTTGATTAAAATCATTCTCTTCTGGATTTGGCAGATTAGCATAAGCAGCAACCATATAGCATATTGAGAATGACTTTGCTCAAAGCTTAGAAACTAAACTAACCTAAGAACAAGAAAATAAAAAGAAGAACAAGAGATGGAGAAGAGAGAACTCACGGCTACAATAGGGAGAGCTTGGTGAGTTGGTATGAAGAAAATGAGAGGAGAGGCTCTCAATTTATAGTGGAAGGCTAGGGGTAGGGCATTAATGGTGAAAGGAAGAAAGAGACAACTTTACCCTCACTCCCATTGCTGATTTCGGCCAGCCCAAGCCCATGGACCAAACTTCTGAATTTTACTTCTTTGTTTAATTGCTTATAACTCCCTCATAAATCCTACTTTGATCTCTCCTTTAATTACCATAAAAACCAATACTTTTGAAAGTTCAAAACCAAGTCCTTAGCACTTTAAATCTGATTTGACAAGATCCTTTAAGGTTTTAAAAACTCACAATCAAGTCCCTCATTCAATGAGAGTCAAGGAGGTCAAACTCTTAATTTGCTCCCTTCATAAAAACTAGCCATTAAGTGGAAAAGAAAAACCACCTTCCCTCCTTTTCCCCCTTGCTTGGCCGCCCACCATACTACAATGATCGGATTTTTCTCTCAAAGAAACCATTAAACACAAGACAAAGTTTAATTGTAGGTGATTAAGTGCATTAATCACAAGAATTCCCTCTTAATGCACCATAAAACCTCCAATTTGAAATTCAAAAACCACTTCATCCTTCCTTTCTCCTAATACTCGACCAAGCCTTCATTAAGGCTCCAAAAATACTTTCAAAAATATTTAATTAATTAACCATAGGTTTTAAAATAATTAAATACATTTTATTTAAATAAAAACTCATTTGATTTAAATAAAACCCTCAAAAAATAGAAGATAAAGGAATTTCCCTCATGGAATATTTTTAGAATCATGTCCAGCACCTCCCCATAAGGTGTGGCCCACGATATTGTCCTCGCCGACTCGTTTCGCCAACTTATCGCCTTTGTTGAGCCGATTTTGACCTAAAAGTTTCCGTCGCAGAACCCTAACTATATTACAGTCAAAACGCTCGTAATGTCGCGCACATCGACGTCTAGACAATACTAAGACATAATATTGCCTCTAATAATAAATCACCTTTTATAAAGGCATTATATCACATATAGCAAAAGTACTTCACAGAATAATGTTAAATAATATTATTTAAATAATAAGCCTTAAATCGGGTCTTAAAGATTCCGAAAGTGTACGAATCGATCGAAGTAATATAAAAGATTGTCGAACCACAGGGATTGTGTGTTAAACCAAATTGCAATAGGAAGTTGCAAGTGTATGGATTGATCGATGTACGGATCCCTTAAATGTGACTTTGAAACCTTTCTTTAGCCATAAACTTCATCACCTCTTGCTCTTCATCATCAAAGAAAGGTTCTCAAACACTCCATCATGAGCATTAATTAGGGTTGCACACTTAATACACTCATCAAAACTCACTTGTAACAATAAACACCCAATTATGCACATAAAGCTTAAGAGAATTCAAACCATGTTCACCTCAAAGATCTTTTTCAAATATGCCCTCAATTCCTCTAACATGTTAGACCAAGGACTAAAAGCTAAAAAGACAATATTAAAGGCTAAAAGTGCAATAAACTACTAAAAGGGACTAAAATGCAAATAATGATGCTAAAAATATAAAATGACACAACTAAGCCTAAAAACACTAAATGAGACTCAAAAAGATAAAAATTAAGACAAAAAAGAAAGATAAAACATAGTAAAAAGATCATATGATCCCGGGTCATCACATATTTCCCTACGGTTATGCAGAAAGTCTTGCATATGATTTCTCGTGAGGATCCAAGGGAACTCATCTCACTCTCAAAAGAATTAATATGTTATCGAGGGTCACTTTTTTTTCGGTCTCATCCTCAGGTGCTTTTTAGAACTTATTAGTTAGTGGCATAGTCGCTAAAAGCAGAGAGTAAGGTATGAAAGGGAGAGTCTCCTCGTCTTTATACAAATATGGAATAGTCGTCTTCTCTCAAAACAGTATGCCTCCTCAGGGCCATCTCGCGTGCCTAATCGTAGGGATCTACACATGGACTCCTTTAGTTAGGGCAGAGCCTAATGTCTCAGTTCCTTGATACGTCTTTAGGTGGCTGCATAATTTGGAAGAATATGCAAAGGATGTGACAGTATGGTTGCATTCCCATGTGAGCTAGGTATATATGGATTGTACATGACCGTGCATATTTATCGGTTGAGCAGGAATGGGTTGCGTTTGGTTGTTATCATTCAGGAGAGGAACTACGATTGCCTAGTTACATTCCATCTTGTGCTACAAATGGTCATCTAGCTCTCTGATGAGTTCGTCTTGAAAGGCAAGAGTGGGGCAGACAACCTCGTTCTATGGAGATTGTTGGTTTTGTCTCGATGGGAGCGATTGGTTCACCTTCATTTTGACGTGATCTCCATTTTGATTGTATGGTTCCTCGTCAATCGTACTTAGTTGTCATTCCTGCGAAGGACTATTTTTCCTTTGTCTCTTTCTCTTAATCCTCATAGTAGATATGAATGAGAATATAGTTTATTGATTCCCCACTGAAGGAACCGATGTTCAGGTAAGGAAATGTCGAACTTGAGAATGAGACATTGACAAAGTTGTGATATTGTAAACTAGGATGCTCCTCCGTGGAAGGGTCTTCTTCTTTTGTGTTCAGTCGTCAAGTGGACACCAATAGATGGGTACCTACAAGGTAACCTGATCCTCAAGTCAGTAAGGTTGAAGAGAAATAAGAATTATGGTTGAATAAATAGTGTGTACCGTTATATTCCTTTTCATGAGTATATATACGTAGGGTTATAATAAACTTGTGGAGAGTTAAGTGGATATATGATAATGTTGTGTAACAAATATTATTTATTAACCAGGTATGTTTTCTTAGAGAAAAATTCATAAAGATGTTAGCAATGTTCTGAAAACCGGACCGGTCATCCAACCGGTCGAGGCACAGGTTCAAGGTTTAAAGGTCAAACTAGGGTTGAACCAAAGTTGAACCGTATTAATTAAATAAATGTATTTAAAATAATTATATATAATATATTGAATATATTTAACAAAAGACATAATCAATAGTATAATTTTACAATTTTAAAATATAAATGAAAATATATTTATTATTCATAGATATAAATATATTAGTATATTAGTAAATATTAAGATATTAGTATTAGTAATTACTAGTAAAAAAACGAAAATAGTTAAAATTGTTGAATCACTCAATGTCATTTCTCAGTTTTGTCTTTTAGTTATTCAAAAAGTGAAACTACCTAGAGCCACTAATTTAATGTCATGTGGTATTATATTTGAAAATTGAACCAGGCGGGGAAAGAAGTGTTGATAAAGTCTGTGATACAAGCAATCCCCTCTTTTGCTATGGCCATAGTTAAATTCCCTAGTTCCTTTTGCACTGAATTGAATTCCATTGTTGCCAGATTCTGGTGGAAAGGCCAACAGAAGGATAGAGGGATACATTGGCGGAGCTGGAGCAAACTCTCAAAACCTAAAAGGGAAGGAGGAATGGGATTCCGGAATTTCATTGATCAGAATACTGCACATTTAGGGAAGCAAGCGTGGAGAATCTTGGTGAACCCAACCTCTCTCTGGGCAACAATCCTAAAAGTTATCTACTTCCCAAACACTGAGTTCTCTAAAGTGGTAGTGGGCAGAAATCCCTCTTGGGCTTGGAGGAGTATAGTTGAGGGTAAGAATTTTATTCTTCACCACAGCAGGTGGGCAATTGGCAGAGGGGACTCAATAAGAGTCAGGGGTGAATCTTGGATTTGGAATGGAGATATTATTCCCCAGGCGACCCTCCCCTCAGACATGAGAGTTATTGAACTACTTGATCCTGGTTCTAGTGGGTGGGATGTGGGCAAAGTTTCTACCTTATTCTCCCCACAAGTGGCTTTTAGAGTCCTGCAAACTCCTGTTGGTCTCACAGGTGGGATTGATTCGCTGGTGTGGCCTCACTCGAACGATGGATGTTATTCCATTAAAACAGGTTATCACTTGGCGAGATTGGAAGGAGAATCGAGCCCCCAAGGTGTAAGATCAAGAATTGATTAGTAGTTGCATCTCTATATTTTGATGATTACAATTAAGGTTTTTGAGTATGAACAATTATGGTACTCTAACGTTTGTCCTTTCTAGTTATGACAAACAGGTTCTGATTCTGGCCCAAGCCGATTCCATCAGAAGATGAAGACCCAAGGGTAACCAAAAGAGAGTTCTAAAGCTCACCATGTTCGTTCAGAATAGTGGCAAATCCTTCAGAAGTTCTGAAGATAGAAGCTCTCAAGAGGTACTGAAGAACCGGAGTCAGAAGTTCTGAAGACCAGATGTTCCAGAAGGAACGACCCTGAAGTAGAAGACTCAAGTTCTGAAGACCTGCAAGAAGTTGGCTCTGAAGACCCAAGCTATTCTAGCTCTGGCATTCAGAAGTTCTGAGGAACATGCCCAGAAGCAAAAGTTGCAAGGTCAGAGGATCCAATCTTCTGTCTGACTCTGATCAGAAGCTTCACCAACGTCCATCTGAAGCACTCCAGATCATAAGTCAGCTGGTGAAAGGACAGGTCGTTGTCATAGTACACATCGTACTGTCATAGCCTGTCTGCCACCTACCTCGTTCAGCCTAGCAGTCTGATATTACAAGATTGTCACTCCAACGGACAAAATCCTAGCAACGGCTACACCATATGCCTTGGAGTATATAAGGGCTGAACATAGAAGAAAGAAGCTAAGAAACCTTGTTGATATTCTTGAATCCATTCTAAGCGATCTCTTAGCAATATTTCTTCATTGTTCTTGAACATCTGAGTTTACTATTAGCTTTTCAGAAGCATTTCTTGTAAACCCAAAACGTTTTACAAACACTTTGTAAAGTTCCTTAAGAGACCAAGTTTGGTCGGATCTTGAGAGGACTGAATCAAGTTTGGTTCAGTGTTTAGCTAGTCTTGAGAGGATCGGTTGATCAGCTTCTTGAGAGTATACTAGTGAGAAAATCAGTGTACTATTAGTCACTTTGCAGGTTGCAAGTGCAGTTGTAACATTCATTGAATTTAGTGAATTGCCTTCATCAGAAGAAGGAAGAAATCACCTTCACGGGTGGACTGGATTAACTTGAGCTTTTATCTCAAGTGAACCAGGATAAAATACTTGTGTGCTCTACTTCATATTCTTTAGCACCTAGTTCTTATCTTTAAGTTTGTCAAAACTTAAAAAGGGGAAAACTTTTGTTTAAAAACTCTATTCAAACCCCCCCTTTCTAGTGTTTTTCGCACCTTCAATTGGCATCAGAGCTCCGGTTCTGATTTATACACTTAACAGTGATCAGTGATCCAGAACCTAGTGTGAAAAACAACGATGGCCCAAGCCAATACTTTCGCTGACAACAATAACAACAACCATCTCAGAGCACCAGTCTTTGTGGTGAAAAGTTTGAGTACTGGAAAGATAGAATCGAAAGTTATTTCCTTGGCACTGACCCAGATCTCTGGGATATGGTCATGGAAGGCTATACTGATCCAGTAGATGCTGTAGGAGTGAAGATCCCCCGTACTGAAATGACTGACGCTCTGTAAGGCCCAAGTTTTAAGCTTATGCTAAGTGAATAAACTTCCTATTCACGATTAGGGTTGATGTAATGTGAAGGGAAACCTGAACAAGAGTTTACTAAATGAAATAAATTTATGAAGGAGAAAGTTCAGGAAAAGCCAAAGGATCGTATCGAAGTCGATAAAAGTTATAGCACGATCGTTATACGCTTAAACCTAGGTCAGAAACCCTAGTATATAGCTAATTTTCACTTTTAGGCACGATGGCAGTTAATTCCAAAAATCTTCAGAGAAATGTTAGAACTTCTCTTTTTCCATATATCACAATCGTTTCGAGGCGAAACTCTAGAATCTACGAACGTCCGATTCCAATCATCGGAAGTTTGCCGAAACCGAATCCCTGGTATTTCAAAACCCTAGAATCAACCGACAATGAAGACTTTTTCTATTCAGAGCTTCAAATGAATATTCTACACGCGTACACCCATTTCTCTTGATGATTTCAATCTTTCTTCAGAAGGAAGTTTTCCATTCCGACATTCGATGCGAAAAGCAACTTATCGGGTAAAATAGTTTTACACCAACTTTGCACCGACTTTGCATTAGTTGCCAAAAATACAAGGAGACATCTTCTTAGCTTAGGAATTCCTTTGCCAAAACCTATCTTAGAATTCATGGAGAATGATGCCGGAAAAATCAGATTCGCGAAACTTTCATTTTCCCGCGAATTACCATTTTCTATATATAGCAAGCAAGTGAGAAAAAAACACAAAACTCCTCCATTTTCCCTCTCAAGGCCGCGAGTTCATCAAGGAAGAAGGAGAAGAAGATTTTGTTCAATTCTTGCTTGATCGTTGATCAATCAGTTGCTACTTCAAGGCTTCGAGGTATAGTCGCTAATCCTTACCTCTGATCGCTTTTTCCATAGCTTTTCTGTAGAGTTTTCTGAGTGGATAGTTTATGGGTTTTTGCAAAACTATCCTGAATCTTTCATTTCTGATTCTAAACCTCTTCCTTATGCGCCCAAGATCACTTCTGCCGGGTTAGATTTTCCGTTATGTCGCCGGAATTCCGCCGGAATCAATTTGAACCTAAAATACCCATTTTTGGAGTTTTTGAGGTAAAGCTTCAACCTTTAGGCTAAAAACTATCGCCTTAGCTTAGTGTTAGTAGGATTAGTTGTCATAAACGTCGTTAGTAACGTCCCTGCAAAATTTGGTTTTTGGGATTTCAGTTTTGAAATTTCGAAGTTAAAAATCATGACCAAAATACCCCTGCGACAGTTTTTGATCCGATAATTTTTCCGAGTTCAGAATACCCTTAGTTACGGCTTATGAAAGCATAGGAACCAAGTTTGATCGAAGAAAAATCGAACCCCACAATTAACCAAAGTGGCCGAGCCCTATAGGGGGGAGGAGGAAAATTTCCTTTTCCGAAAACTTGTCTTTCGCGCTAGATTATCGTACCTTAGAGTATAGATTACTTCGTGTAACCTTAGTAAGTATCGATAGCTTAGTTCTCGATAGATTCTGATAGTATTTCTGTGACTTTGCTTTAAAGGAACTTTTGAGGAATTTCCTGAGGAGCAACGCTTTGCTTGTGAGGAAGAGTTAGAAGATAATCCTGGAGAATCTGCAGGTGAGGGCTTCTCACTGAATCTCTAGTTAATGCTTAGGGTCGATGTTTCGACATTGTTTACTGTTTATGCACTGGAATTGTGTGTGATTGGAAAATGTTTTCTGAGGCTTCGGCTGACAATGTAGATGATTCATCTACTGAATGTTTTTGAGATTGTCTTACATGCTATGTGCTATGTGGGTAATCTAGGATGTGTGGTGCATGCTTTATATGCTAAGTGCTAAGTGTTTATGATGCGATTTATTGATATATGACATGTTGATTGTGATGATTTAAATATGCTCTGTACTGGAATCTGAGATTCTGAATGGTGAGAATAGCGGGCAGGTCATGCCGATTTTATTTTGAGAGTTTTGAGAAAGTTTGATAGGACGAACGAGGTTCGGGCCTTAATTTTGTTTAGTGGATCGAGACATCCTCTGGAAGCGACTTGGGATTGGGAGATCCTGAAAATGTATAAGACTTGCGATAAGACAAAATGGAATCTATTTTATAAAGAAAATTCATAAGACCTTAAATAACCTCAAAATCTTTAAGTAATGATAACAACCTCGAAGGAAGGCATTGGAAGTCAGATCATAGTTTTGGAAAAGCGAGGAGTGTCGTCGGATCCAAGTGTTGAGGAGTTTGGTAAGTTCTGAGTATGTTGGTACTCCTTCGCTCGTTGAGCAGTTTGTTAGCCATCCAAGGGATGAGCCGAGAAGCTTCACTGAGGCGTGAGACCTTGTGAATGCGTGATACTCCACTGAGGCGTGAGACCTTGTGGAAAGCATGGATCTTCACTGAGGCGTGAGACCTCGTGAACAGCATGAAGCTTCACTGAGGCGTGAGACCTTGTGAATGCGGGATACTCCACTGAGGCGTGAGACCTTGTGGAAAGCATGGAACTCCACTGAGGCATGAGACCTTGTGAGAGCATGAAACTTCACTGAAGCGTGAGACTTCGTGCAAGTGTGTAAATTCACTGAGGCGTGAGACCTTGTGAAAGCATAAAACTTCACTGAAGCGTGAGACTTTGTGAATGTGTGAGACTCCACTGAAGCGTGAGACTTCGTGAGAGCATTGATGACTCGAAGAGTTATCGTGAGTGGTTGCACTCATTTTATGATTATTGTATTTTGTCGCAGAATCGACTTTACCTTAGGGTAAGCTTTTAGAAACTTTAATTTACCTAGAACACGTGGCGACGTGTCGAGTGAGATCGGAGACGTTGGTTGACTAATCATCCTGCATTCATGCAACATTAATGGGGTATTAACACAGGACGTACTCTGGACCTCGTCGGATTCCAAAATGGTCATAAGACCCGGATTTCCGTGAAAGAGCGTTTGTAAACGTCTCTTGTAGCAGACCGAAATGGCAGACCTACGGGTTACGGCTGATCTGACTACCTTTGTGTGGTGTAAGAGGCACGCGGGCCGAAATGGCACCACCGTGGCTGGTGAAGGGCTGATCCGTTGATGTCCATCCGTTCCGGATTGCATATTGGTTGACTGGGTTAACCTGCATATCATTTCATGCGACATGCATACTGACTTAGTTGATGAGTGTGTTTGGTACTTGTTAATTCTATTTGAGGCATGTTAACTGTGATTTACTGTCGTTTATGTTCATTGAGAAATATGCAACCCTAGGATGTTATCCCTAGCTATAAGCCTAAGTGGCTATTTCCTTATCTATATCTATTGGTGGTATTATTTACATAATTCTTTGGAGTTGACCCTCACGTCTTCTGTGTGTGCTTTGGCGGACAGACGCCCTTTGTCAGATGTCTTTGGCGGGCTGATTCATGATGGTTCATCCTTCGGGAGGAACTAGGGTTGAGATGCGGGAACTGGAGCGTATCGCGGTAGCGAGAGGAGGACGGATGGTGTACATGGACTAGGTCGTTCTGGATTTCAAATTCAGACGACGATCACGCTAGCATGTAGGAATGAGTGTTACTGTGAGCTCCTCGAGATGGGATTAGTGTAGGAGTAGAGTCTTAGCTCTGAACATCATTTGTTTTCTTTGGGGACAGGGTAGTTTCCCACCTATAGCTTTTTGTGTGGTTCTTTACGGGAATCACAGAGAGTTGGTTGGACTTAGGAGGTCTTGTTTCAGGCCGATGGGCCAGCTTATTCTCAGTTTTGAGGGATAGTGTTGCGGACACTTACCTTTAGATTTGGTTTGTACATTTTGCCTTCGGGCGCTATACTTTTCTTTCCGTCACTGGAGGTTACTCGTGACGAGGTTGTTACTTACAGCGGGGGCTGTTTATATATTGTATATTAGCTCTATTACTTTTCGCTTTTGGGTTTTATTTAATTCAGTCTTGTCTTAGTTATTATCGAAAAAAAAAAATATATTTCACGTTTTTCCGCATTAAGTTTACTTTTGGTTACTAAAGTGACGCCACCGAAATCGGGGTGTTACACGCTCAGAAGAAGCGTTTCAAGGATCATCACAAGGCGAAGTCCATGCTGTTCAGTTCAATATCATATATTGAATATGAGAAGATCTCTGACAGAGAAACAGCAAAATCCATCTTTGACTCCTTGGTCATGACGCACGAAGGAAATGAAGAAGTCAAGGACACTAAGGCTCTTGCTCTCATAAAATAATATGAGCAGTTTAAGATGGAATCTGGTGAAACCATTAAGGAGATGTACTCAAGGTTTCAAACTCTGATTGCTGGAATCAGAGTGCTAAACAAGAGCTACTCTACTGGTGATCATGTCAAAAAGATCATCAGAAGCTTGCCTAAGGAATGGATGGCTTTTGTCACTGCACTGAAGCTTTCCAGGAATCTGGACTCCTTGAAGCTAGAAGAGCTTGTGAGTCATCTCAGAAGCCATGAGATTGAACTCAAAGAGCACAAGCCTCAAAGGAAAGACAAATCTATTGCTCTTAAGTCAAAACCTGACAAGGCGAAAGTCTATCAGGCAGAAGAGGAAGATTCCCCTGAAGAATTATCAGATGCGTCTGGTGATGAAAAGCTATCTCTTCTCACAAAGAGAGTGAGCAAGCTCTGGAAGAACAGACAAAGCAAGGGCAAAGGACCGAGGAAAAGTAAAGGAAGATTTGAATCTTCATCTGGTCAGAAGAAGCCCTCTGGGAAGGAAGTCACCTGCTTCGAGTGCAAGGAACCTGGGCACTACAAGAGTGACTGTCCCAAGCTGAAGAAGGACAAGAGACCAAGAAACTTCTTCAAGAAGAAAGCTCTTGTGACCTTTGATGTGACTGACTCTGATAAAGCTGAGTCAGAAGAAGATGAAGTTGTGGAAGCTCTAATGGCTACCACTAGCAGAGATGTTGAAGCACAGGATGATATGATAGCTTCAGAAGATGACTCAGACTCTGAGAATGACGATGAGGTATTCTCTAAATTTTCTTCATCTGAGCTAAGAACTGCATTATCTGAAATAATGAAGAAACATGATGTGCTTTTAAATAAACATAAAGAGCTTAAAAGAAAATATGCTGTTAAAACTAGTACATCAGAAGTTCATGAGAAGTCAGTCTCTGGACTCATTGAAGAGAACTTTTCTCTTAAAAATGACAACTCTGTTCTTCGTGCTAAAAATGCCATGCTAGAAGATCAACTTGCATCATCTGATGTTAAGCATGAAACTCTATATGAGAAAGCGTTTCAAAGGTTCCTAGCCAAAGGCATAGACAGAAGTGTTATGGCTTCAATGATCTATGGCATAAGCAGAAATGGGAACAGTGGTCTTGGCTACTCCCAACCTATGAGAGGTGAGCCATATGAGCCCAAACGCGAACCTTTGCATAAGCATTTTGTTCCCGCTGGTACTGTCATTCCAGAAAAGGTTACACCCAAGGTGGTAAAACCAAAGGGAAAATTTAAACTTAACATGTCTAAATATTATAATCAAGTTCCCTTGTATTATCCTCCTGTTGCACCCAAAGTTCCGAGAACTTCTGGGAAAACTAACAAGAAAGGACCCAAGATATGGGTACCTAAGACAAAAATTATTCCTGTTGCAGATATCTTATGCAGCTCAGTTAAGACACCCGTCATGGTACCTAGACAGTGGATGCTCGCGACACATGACATGCATAAGGTCTATATTCCAAAAACTGATGCTACTTAAGTCAGGAGGAGACGTTGGTTTTGGAGGAAACCGGAAGGGAAAGATCATTGGAAAAGGTTCCATAGGAGATGGAAAAACTCCAGTTATTAATGATGTACTTCTGGTGGAAGGATTATTGCATAACTTGCTCTCCATAAGCCAAATAACCGACAAAGGTTATGATGTGATTTTCAATCAAACCTGCTGTAAAGCTGTCAGTCAAACAGATGGATCTGTTCTGTTTTCTGGGAAGAGGAGAAATGACATCTACAAAATCAAATCCTCTGAACTGCTATCTCAAAAGGTCAAGTGTCTCATGTCTGTTAATGATGAGCAATGGGTTTGACACAGACGCCTAGGGCATGCAAGCCTCAGGAAGATCTCCCAACTAAGCAAGCTAAACCTCGTCAGAGGATTGCCTCGTCTGAAGTTCTCTTCAGAGGCTCTGTGTGAAGCTTGTCAGAAGGGAAAATTCACCAAGAAGCCTTTAAAAGCAAAGAATGTGGTATCTACAACAAGACCCCTTGAGCTACTTCACATTGATCTCTTTGGACCAGTGAAAACTGAATCCATTGGAGGAAAGAAGTATGGGTTAGTCATTGTGGATGACTACAACAGGTGGACATGGGTAAAGTTCTTAAGGCACAAGGATGAAACACACACTGTGTTCACAAACTTCATTACCCAAGTTCAGCAGGAGTTCCAAACTTCAGTGATTACTGTCAGAAGTGATCATGGTGGAGAATTTGAGAACAAAGCCTTTGAAGAATTGTTCAACTCTCAAGGGATCTCTCACTACTTCTCCTGTCCTCGCACTCCTCAAAAAAATGGAGTTGTTGAAAGAAAGAACAGAACTCTTCAGGAGATGGCTCGCACCATGATGCAAGAATCAAGTATGGCCAAGCACTTCTGGGCAGAAGTAGTCAACACTGCATGCTATATCCAGAACAGAATCTCCATCAGACTAATTCTGGAGAAGACTCCTTATGAGCTGTGCAAAGGAAGACAACCTGATATCTCTTACTTCCATCCCTTTGGGAGTACATGCTACATGTTCAACGCAAAGGAGCAATTGGGTAAATTCGATTCTAAAGCTTTAAAATGTTATTTTCTTGGTTATTCTGAAAGATCTAAAGGTTTTAGAATTTATAATATTGACCCTCAAACTGTTGAGGAATCTATCAAAATTAGATTTGATGACAAGCTTGGCTAAAAAAAGTCAAAGCTAATTGAAAGATTTGCAGATCTTAGCATTGATCCATCAGAAGAAAATCAACCAAAGGACAGCCCAGAGGATGCTGCTCCAGAGGCAGAAGCATCAGAAGATGCTCCAACAACTTCTGATCAACTTCAGAAGAAGAAGAGAATAGCTGCCTCTCATCCAGAAGAACTGATTCTTGGCAACAAAGATGCTCCTGTCAGAACTAGGTCCATGCTCAAATCTTCAGAAGAGACTCTTCTGAGTCTGAAGGGACTTGTATCTCTCATTGAGCCCAAATCAGTTGATGAAGCTCTTGAAGATAAAGGTTGGATTCTGGCAGAATGATATCGGGTCTTTAATGCCTAAACCCAAAGGTTTCCATGTCATAGGAACCAAGTGGGTATTCAGAAACAAGCTGAATGAAAAAGGAGAAGTCACGAGAAACAAGGCAAGACTGGTAGCTCAAGGCTACAGTCAACAAGAGGGGATTGATTACACTGAGACCTTTGCTCCTGTGGCAAGGCTTGAAGCTATAAGGCTACTGATCTCATTCTCAGTGAATCACAGCATAATTCTTCATCAGATGGATGTCAAGAGTGCCTTCCTCAATGACTACATTTCAGAGGAAGTGTATGTCAAGCAACCTCCTGGCTTTGAAGATGACAAGCATCCAGAGCATGTCTACAAGCTCAAGAAGTCGCTCTATGAACTGAAACAAGCTCCTAGAGCTTGGTATGAAAGGCTTTGCTCCTTTCTTCTGAAGAATGAGTTTGTAAGGGGTAAAGGTGACAACACTCTTTTCTGCAGAACCTATAAGGATGATATTCTTATAGTTCAGATTTATGTTGATGACATTATATTTGGTTCTGCTAATCCCTCTCTTTGCAAGGAATTATCTAAGATGATGCAGGCTGAATTTGAGATGAGCATGATGGGAGAGCTCAAGTACTTCCTGGGAATTCAAATTGATCAACGACCAGGAGTCACTTATATCCATCAGAAGAAGTACACCTTGGAACTTTTGAAGAAGTTCAACATGAGTGACTGCAACATCTCAAAGACTCCAATGCATCCAACATGCATTCTTGAGAAAGAGGAAGTTTCCTCTAAGGTTTGTCAGAAGCTCTATCGTGGAATGATAGGCTCTCTTCTTTATTTAACAGTTTCCAGACCTGATATATTGTTTAGTGTGCATCTCTGTGCTAGATTTCAATCTGATCCTAGAGAGACTCACTTAACAGCTGTTAAGAGGATCCTCAAATATCTGAAGGGAACCACTAACCTTGGCTCGATGTATAGAAAAAACATCAGAGTATACACTTTCAGGTTTTTGTGATGCTGACTTTGCTGGAGACAGAGTGGAAAGGAAAAGCACCTCAAGAAGTTGCCATTTCCTTGGAGCAAATCTTGTCACTTGTCAAGCAAGAGACATAACACAATTGCTTTATCTACTGCAGAAGCAGAATATGTCTCAGCTGCCACTTGCTGCACACAAACCATATGGATGAAGAATCATCTGGAAGACTATGGTTTGTTTCTGAAGAAGATTCCAATCTTCTGTGACAACACAGCTACTATCTCTCTCAGCAAAAATCTCATTCTGCACTCAAGAGCAAAGCACATAGAGGTAAAGTATCATTATATTCGAGATCATGTTCAGAAGGGCACTCTATCATTAGAGTATGTTGATACTGACCATCAATGGGCAGATATCTTCACCAAGCCCTTGGCAGAAGATCGGTTTTTATTCATTTTTGAAAATCTGAACATGGACTTTTGTCCAGAGTAAGGAATTTTCACAACCTCTGACCATGGTGTTTCTGAAGTCATCAGATGCTACCTATTCAAAAGGTACTCGATCAGAAAGTACTTAACCCACCGGTTAAACTTCTGTGGTAGACAACAATACACGTGTCACTTCTTTTGTGACATAGTTCCTTGTGTCGCGTGGTGTATCTGCTATAATGATGACACCTACTCTCCTCCACTGTGCTATTTTTTGACAAAGTATTTTACAAACCGTTGATCTTGTTTTTTTGCTTATGCTTCTTAAAATCTCAACCGTTATCAATAAACCCACTATACGCACGATCTCACACACGGTCTAACCCAACTCTCTATTTTAGTTTGTTTTGTTTTTGAGAAAGATTGAATAAAATGAGGGTTTTGTTCAAGTTTGGAAATTGGCAGATTTCAACTGTCAACTTGTGTGAATTTGTAGAGGGTCTTAAAAACCTCATTTGGGAAAACTTCCTTCATGAGAGTTGTAGCCCTTTAAGTTTAGAAAATTCTCGAAGTGGAATCAGGTCATTCCGATATCGGTACCTCGAGATATTGTAGTTTTAGTGACGATGGTTTTGGCTGTACAGTACCTGCGGGTTAATTGGAGAAATTTCCTTTTAATTCCTGTTTTAATCTTGTTTTTATTAAAAAGTGGTTTGGTTTTCTCATAAGTCAGACCGGTTTAAGTTAGTAATTAGTTGGGTTCAGGGTTTTTACTTGTTTGGGCTTAGAAAGAAAAAAAATTCAAAACCCTAGCCCATGCATGTGTAGCCGCGGGTTCAATAGGGTTTGGGGGGAGGAGTTTTTCTCATTCACACAAAATCTGAATTAGAAACCCTTGGGCAGCACCTCCATCACGTAAAAACAGAAGAGAGAAAGGAGAGGAGAAGAGAGGAGCCGCCACCTTCCACCCTTACCGTCGGCCGCCGTCGTGAAGGGGAGCAAGAGAGAGTGAGATCACGAGAGAGAGGGAGAGGATTCGAGAAGGAGAAAGAGGGAGGGAACTTGGACAGTGTAGCATCCTGACTTGACGACTGGCCTCACGGTAACAACACGAGTCTTTTCAGCGCGCTATGTCCTCACTCGCGCGCTTCCTAATTTAACTATGCTATTACACATATATCTGTGGTGCTGGAGAGTGAGGATAACAGGCAAGTCATGCCAAATTTTTATGAGATTTTGAGAAAGTTTGACGGGACGAACGGAGTTCGGGCCTTGTTATGGTTTTAGTGGATCGAGACATTCTCTGGGAATTACTTGGGATTATGGGATCTTTGAAACTCATAGGAAATACGATAAGACTAAACGGGAACTATTTTTTTTACAAGGAAAATTCATAAAATATTAAACAACCTCTAAACCTTTAAATAATGATAACAATCTTGGATGGCCTGTGAAGCCCGGGGCCGACGAGGGCGGGGAGTGATCGCCGGTGCAGTGAGGCACGGACAAGGAGCGGCTCCTGACAGGCTTCTAGGCGGAGGGGCACATGAATGAACCGATTTCACACCCGAACAAGAGGTATTCCGAGACTGTATAGGGATGGACTATACAGTTGAGGAGGGCATAAAAGATTTGATTGGTACTACTCATAAGAACAAGTTGCAACTTCTTTTCGGGAGCCCAACTGATAAGAACTCCATGGTTAAGTGTGCTTGCCTTGGAGCAATATCGTGATGGGTGACCTTCTGGGAAGTTTTCCCGGGAAGTGCGCGAGTGAGGACAAAGCGCACTGAAAAGACTCGTGTTGTTACCGTGAGGCCAGTCGTCAGATCGGGATGTTACATTGTGGTATCAGAGCTTGTCGAGTCTTTCGGGAGTCTTTGGGGAATAGGCCTTCTGTGCTAGGTTGTGTGACTCTGTAAAGAGTGAAAATTGATTGTCTGCAAGCGATTTTTCGCTTAGACTTGATTGAAGTTATTACTTAATCATATTGTATAGTTATGTTAGATGCTATCTTATGATGAGTTCTAACTGTTTGTTTGACTTAACAGAACATGGTGAACGCTAACCAATTAGCTGAGATGATGGCCACTATGGCCCAAGCTGTGACTTCACAGGCGAAAGATAATGCTATGAGGCGTGCTGCCGAGGAGGCACGTGATCAGCATCAGCGTCAGAGAGAAGTGACACTGGACCAGAACAAAGGCCTGAATGACTTCAGGAGACAAGATCCACCAAAGTTTTCGGGTGGTACTGACCCGGACAAAGCGGATCTCTGGATCCAGGAAATTGAGAAGATATTTGGCGTATTACAAACTGTTGAGGGCGCCAAGGTGGGCATGGCAACTTATTTGCTGCTTGGTGATGCTGAGTACTGGTGGAGAGGCACCAGGGGGATTATGGAAGCCAATCATGAAGAGATCAACTGGAACTTCTTTCGAACCGCGTTCTTGGAAAAGTATTTTCCAACAAGTGCTCGGGATGAGCGGGAGGCACAGTTTCTGACACTCCGACAAGGAGGTATGTCTGTACCAGAATTTGCTTCCAAGTTGGAATCTCTGGCGAAGCATTTCCAATTTTTCAACGATCATGTTGATGAGCGCTACATGTGTAAGCGCTTTGTTAATGGACTGAGGCCTGACATCGAGGACTCAGTGAGGCCATTGGGAATCATGCGCTTCCAGTCTTTGGTTGAGAAAGCCACAGAAGTGGAATTGATGAAGAACAAGAGGCTGAATCGTGCTGGAACAGGAGGGCCGATGAGGTCGGGCTCTCAAAACTTTCAAGGCAGGGGGAAATTTTAGAGCAGGAGGCCGTACCAACGTCCTGCTGGTAGAGGATTTGCTTCAGGATCTTACAGACCCATGGTGGGTACTGCTGGTGGTTCTTGAGGTCAGACTTTGAACAGGGAGACGACCTGTTTCAGATATGGGAAGTCGGGGCACTATGCTAATGTTTGTCCCGACACAAGGCCCAAATGCTTTAATTGTAACAAATTGGGGCATACTTCCGGTCAGTGCAGAGCACCCAAGACGGAACCAATTGTCAACACTGCTCGTGGAAAGCGTCATGCTGCTAAAGCAAGAGTCTACACCATGGATGGTGAAGATACTGAAAGAGTTGACGGTCTAATCAGGGGAGACTGCGAGATTGACGGTAATCTCCTAACTGTACTTTTCGATTCCGGTGCAACGCACTCTTTTATCTCTAGGGAATGTGTGACCAGGTTAAAACTTCCTATTACTGCTTTGAGCTTTGATCTTATAGTTACCACCCCTGCCAAAACTCTACTTGCTAATACGGCATGTATGTATTGTCCAGTAACATATAGAGATAGAGTTTACCATGCTAACCTAGTATGCCTAACTCTCAAGAACCTAGATGTTATCCTAGGAATGGACTGGTTGTCCCACTATCATTGTCTTTTGGACTGCAACCGAAAGAGAGTGGTATTTCCTTACTCGGATCTTTCTGAGTGTCTATCCGCCAATCACATTAGCGTCTCTTTGAATGAAGGATCTCAAGAGTATTCCGTATTGCTAAGCTTGGAGAGTAAAGGGAATCCGGAAGTGAACAATATTCCAGTTGTGAGAGACTACACGGATGTTTTTCCTGGCGATGTACTTGGATTGCCGCCTGTACGCGACATTGAGTTTGCTATTGACATCGTACCGGGAACAGGGCCGATTTCGATTGCACCATATCGTATGGCACCTGCGGAGTTAGTGGAATTGAAGTCTCAACTAGAGGATCTTCTGTCGAAGGGATTTATCCGACCAAGCGTTTCACCTTGGGGAGCGCCTGTCTTATTGGTGAAGAAGAAGGACGGGAAATCTAGATTGTGTGTCGACTACCGACAACTGAAAAAGTAACTGTCAAGAATAGGTATCTGTTACATAGAATTGATGATTTGATGGATCACCTGCGAGGAGCTGCGATATTCTCAAAGATAGACCTGAATTCGGGTTACCATCAGATCAGAGTAAAGACTGAGGATATCCAGAAAACGGCATTCAGAACTCGTTATGGACACTACTACAGAAAAGACTTTTCGCCACGCCTCAATTGCCACGGTTATAGGCGGAACCGTGACAAAAGCTCAATTACCACAGTTATAAGCGGAACCGTGGTAATAGAGTACAATATTTTATTATTTTTTTGAGAGACCATGACAATAGAACATTTTTCCCAAATTTTCACTACCCGTCGATTTTTTCACTCCCTCCCACACTCCAATTTTTTTCAGAAGAAAACCCTAACCCCTCTCCCTCCCATGCTCTATCCCACTCTCCACACTCCATCGAAGCTCTGGTTCCTCTCCCTGTTCCATATCCGACGAAGCTCTGATCTGTTCCCGTCCCTCTCTCGTTTCCCTGACCTTCCCTCCCACACTCCATCGACCTGTTCACTCTCTCCCACGGCGCCGCTTTCCTGCATCCTGAAGCTCTGGTCCCTCTCCCACCGCCGCTTGCATTCTGCCCACAATCTGAGGTATTCGCCACTTTAATTCTTTGTTTTGAGAAATAAAGAGATATATATTGATAAGGCTTGGCTTTTTTCCTCCTTCCCTGCCTCTGTTATGGATTAGAGGAAGACGTGGCTGTTGTTATCTTCTATTGTTTCTTTTCTTCTTTTTCTTTCCTTGAATGTGGCTTCGTTTCATAGCTTTCCCCAGGTTGTATTTGCTTTCTGTTTTCTCTTGCTTGATTTTGTAAGGCTTAACTATGTACTGGGTGTTTCACCTCTTTCCTTTCTATTAATATATAATATGGTTTACTCTAAAAAAAAATAATTGATAAGGTTGGGCATGAAACAACCAGCAAAGTACCAAAATACAATTTTCTGATATGCCTTATACCCTGAGTAATCAAACAAAAAGTTATATTAAACTAGCATTACCGCATTAGTATCATCAATTTTATAGGTTTAATAGGCTAATTTGTTTAATTGAGTGTGGTGTGTGTTTAGGGTTCTCATCCCTTAGCTTTGCAGTTACTTTCACTAATCTCCTTTATGTGCGTCTCTTTTTCTTGTTTTCGGCTGCCTCAATTCATAGACATGGCCAAGGGTGTTAGTTTTCTAGTCAAAGACCTCAAAGGGAGAATTAGATTTGCTTTTCCTCACAAACCTTCTTTTTATGCAATTTTTAAGAGAGCAATCAAAGAAACATCATTTCAGACTCTTATATTAAGTTGGAATGTTAATGATTAGGATTTGTTTTGGTGTGTAAGTAGAAGACTCAATACATTAATGAAATGGAAGGAAGAAAATGATAAATGGCTCCATGCTTCAAGGGCCCAAAATCCCATCAATTAATCAAGAAAAAGTGAAAACATAATCGTCCCATATCCAATTCCACTTCTAGTTAGATTATTTTGTGTGAGGTTCTCGGCAAGTATCTGATATTTCTTTGAGGGATGATCCTTTTATATTGCTATGCTGCTATTGCTTCTGCCCCTTTATATTGCTATGTATTTTGAGTTGCTCTTGGATGGGTGCTGTTTCATAGCTTGACCTGAGGAGACTAGGATTTCTATGTTGTTGTGCAGCTTTTGGCTAGGCCAAATTTGGCTTCTCTTGCTGCGTTTTTCTTCTTTAGTTGTTCTTTTATTTTTAGACTAGCTAGTTTTCCTTCAAAACTGTGCTAGTGCAGATGTTGTACTCTGTTTTTGCTATTTTAGTAAATCACATATGTAGTTAGCTGATTGCTTAGTTAACCATTGATTAGTTAGATCTGTTACTGTTTTATCTTCATTACTAGTTTTAACAGCTATGAATATATACAAGAGCTGATTGTAGTAACTCGAATCTGACTTCAATTATTGCTTTTGGCTTTGTTTGATTAGATTTATTTGAAGTTGTAGATCGAATAGCCAAACTGGTTGCCACTGACTTAGAGGACTAGTCTAATTCTAAACCTTCAGTTCTGACTCTTTCCTCTACACCCTATATTTTTCAGCCGTTAACTCTTAGTGAATACTTTATCTGTAATTGGGCCTGTATCTATTATAGTGTGCTATCATCATTGTATCAGTTATATGAAAAGCTACTTGTAGTTATAATTTATTGCACAGCTAGTGTCCATCGATGATCATGAAAATGTAAAGATTAAGTTGTGGGATTATGTCATTGCTGACAAGGAAATTGTAGAAACTAAATACAGCTGTGGAATTTAGAGATTGTTATTTCTTTCAAATTATGAAAAATATTTATCTACTCTAACTTGTAATTTTCCCTTATCGTTTGAAGACTTTTCAGTGCCTGTCAACTCTAATTTAAGCTGATGACAATACTCTATAGCTATGATACCCAAAATACTAACAAAAGAGTGGTATTTTGATGTGCTGCTGTTGTTTCTGTTGTGGAATTAACTTTGCTGTTGCTGTTTGGGCTGCTGTTTCTGTTGAGATATCTTTGCTATTGCAGTTTGGGCTGCTGTAGGAAGTGATTTAAGCCTTTTTTGCTGGGGAAATTGGCTGTTGTTTTGTGTTTTGCTGAGGTCTTGTGGGCTGGTTTTGGTGCTGAGAATTTAGTTATGTTGTTACTGTTATCATGAGAAATTAATTTCCTGGCGCTGTGCTGTTTTGGCTGTTGTTTCATGATATTTTATTCATGTATTTGGGGTTATATTGGCCTGCTGGATTAGGCAATCTGGTTGGTTTTTTCTGTACATTTTTCCAGTACAATCTGGTTGGTTTTTTCTGTACATTTTGCCAGTACAATCTGGTTGGGTTCTCTTTAATTATTGCTTTTGGCTCTGTTTGAATAGATTTATTTGAAGTTGAAGATCGAAGAGCCAAGCTGGTTGCCACTGACTTAGAGGACCAGTCTGATTCTAAATATCCAGGTTTCACTCTTTCCTCTACACCCTACTTTTTTCAGCAGTTAACTCATAGTGAATAATTTATCTGTAAGCACTGCAAGTTGAAGTATGTGATACAAGTTAGATGTCCATAAGCATTAGAAATAACATTAGAAATACAATTTGCCTTTTTGAGTCCTCATCGAACAGCACATGGGCTGACCAATCAAAGCCAATATATTTCGGATGCAATTATGGCAAATGCACACCCAAACCAATTATATCTTGCACCGGTCAATATAGGGTGAGAAATATTGGATGAAATTTGTAAATATTAATTCATAGTTACTTGATTAATTTATATGATTAGCACTTGATTTATTAATATTATAATTTAACATGTCTTGCTTGTAGGGCACATTGGGTGTTGGTTGTGATCAATGCCACTACAGGGACCTTATTTTACTTGGATCCTATACATGGTAGTTTGTATCAACGCAAAGTCATGAAAGAGATGTTTGATAAGTAAGCTTATATAGATCTACTTGCTATGTTAGTCATGCTATTCAACATATTTAATCATGAGTTTTTCATTCAATTTGTTAGTGCAATGATGATCTACCGTGCTAATTGCAATGACAAGAGGATTACATGGTCCAAAGCCAAATGGAATACTATAAAGGTATACATATTTACATAGCTGAAAACAATTAGATCTAGCTACCAAATCACTGATATATATTATATTTGTTTTTTATAGTGCCCTGCCCAAACAAATTATATAGATTGCGGGTACTATGTACTAAGCTTTCTAAAGGAGATAATTGCGCACAAAAAATCTACAATTCCACAAGCGGTATGGAACTTTGACTAAATTCTTAATTTTTCCTATTTTTAAGTGTGACTCTAAATTTTGTTAATTTTACCATCATTTTGCAGTACTTCTCTGATTGTCAATTTGGCTTCTACGATGAGGATCAACTAAATGAAATTAAAGAAGGGTGGGCTACTTATGTGTTAAAGAATTTTGCCTAGTGTGGGCTATTTGGTTTAATTCCTTGTGAGAGTATGGGCTACTTATGGTATGGAACTGCACTGCATGTTATTTTAGAGTATTTGGTTCAAGCAGTGTACTGTACTGGCTAGTGTGGGCTATTTGGTTTAATTCCTTGTGAGAGTATGTTCTCAACAACAATTAGTATTGTTTTGGAAAAATTAGTGTAAATGTATTGTTTTCTTATTCAAGGTTGGAATATTTGAGTAATTTGGCTAGAATATGTGAATGTTGGTGATTTTATGCAATTTATTTTTCAATATAAACGTACTAAAATTTATGCACACACCAGGTAAAAAAAAAAAATCAAAAATTCTATAGCAATTTCACAGACCAGGTGTATGACCTATTGTCACGGTTATAACCGTGGCAATAGAGGCCACCTATTGTCACGGTTACTTACTCAACCGTGGCAATAGAGGGAACCTGATGACCCTATTTTAGTAGTGTTTTTAGGGTCATTTCTTTGTGTGTTTTGAGTCTTTTTGTTAAGTCTCATGTAGTGTTTCATGCATTCTCATGCATTTTTATCTTTTCTTTAGTCTTTATTTTGCTTTGGTAATTTAGTAGTTTTATAGGGAGTTTTCTTGCATTTTGAGTAAAGTTTAGGTCTTGCATGGTTTTATTGTGTTAATTGAAGGATCTCATGTGCTAATAAGCTCTTTGAGCTTCTAGAATTTTCCTTGGCTTGTTGGTTAAGTTTCAGATCAGGTACTGGAGAAGAAAGAAGGCCAATAAGCATGGAATTGATGGAAAACTTAAAGAGGATTGAAAAGAGGAGTTTCAGAAGCCAAAAAGCCCTTTTCAGGCGAGCTTAAGCGCCTAGGCGCTGGGGAATGGGCGCCTAGGCGCCAAATGGGTCCAGAGAGCATGTTTTTACATGCAATTGGCGCTCAGGCGCTCTGAATTGGCGCCTGAGCGCCCAGACTCGACCTGTTTGCCTATAAATAGGCTTTTTGCCATTTCTTTTGTAACTTTTGTCATTTCTATGCATTCCTAAATAAGTTACAAGTAGGGTTAGGCTCTGGAGCTTGAGGAGAAGCATTCTCCAAGTCCATGTTCCAGGTTTTATCCTTCTTTTCTTGTATGGATTCTATACCCATGCTTGGCTAAAACCCCTTTTGCTTTGGGTTCTTTGTAAGACTTTGAATGTTTTAGCTATCAATCCTTTTCTATTCATGATGTTCTGAGTAAACCCTTGAATCTCACTTCTATGCTTTATCTTTCAAGCTTGAATGCATGCTAGCTTCTTACTTTTCTATAATCATAACGATAGTTTGTTATAGAATTGGGACTTGTTGTGAGATTACTCCTTCTATACTTGCTACTAGGAATAGAGGAAGGGTTGGGGTTTGTTGGCCTGATTTGTATGCTTAGTGCTTCTAGCAAATGTTTAGGTTATCAAGGAATTGAACCTATCTTTTGATTAGGAAGGGTTTTCTTTGCGAGGCATCGAAAGATAACTAACTAGGCTAGAACATCAAGGAGAGACTCGGGATTAATTGAATAGGAAGGTTTGCTAAAACTGAAATAGTTGAACAAGAACCCAAGGCAATCTCATCTCTGTTTTTCAATCGCTTTATTACTTGATTACTTGTCTTTTTACAAACTCAAGAAACAACCAATTATTAAAACTGAATTTTACTTGCTTTTCAACCTTAAACTTGAATCTTAAACTGAATTTGCCACACCAATTCCCTGTGGTTCGATAATTTAAAACCCGGAGGTATTCGTACACTTGCGAATTGACCAACAAGTTTTTGGCGCCGTTGCCGGGGAATTGTTTGTGGTTTTTGGTTTAAGTTTTTAGTTTGTGGTTTTATTTTTTTTGTTTTTATCTTTGTCTAGAATTGGTGCTACTAATCTTTCTCTATTTGAGTGTTACACTTTCAGATTAGTCATTGGTGGCCGTATGACGGAGGAGGAGATTGAAGCCCACATTGAGGCGAGAATCCAAGAGGGGAACACCCTCCGATTACAAGAACAAGAAGTTGAGAATGCCAACCGGTCTCTACGAGAACTCACTTCAGCTACTATGAGTTATGATTATCCCGGGAGTATTGTCTTTCCCGAGGGAGTTGGAAACTTTGAGTTGAGACCGACATTCATCAACTTGGTGAGCCAAAGCCAATATGGTGGAGGTTCCTCAGAAGATCCTCATGCTCATATGGAGAGGTTCATCCGTAATTGCAACACTTATCGAGTGAGCAATGTTTCATCATAAGCAATTCGGTTGAGCCTATTTCCATTTTCGTTAAAGGATGCGGCTGAGGATTGGCTAAATTCACAACCTCAAGGGAGAATCACTACTTGGGAAGACCTAGCAGAAAAATTCACAACAAGGTTCTTCCCAAAAGCTCTTTTGAGGAAATTGAAAAAAGACATCATGAATTTTGTGCAAACCGCTGAAGAGAATCTCTATGAAGCTTGGGAGCGCTTCAAGAAGCTCTTGAGGAAATGTCCTCAACACAATCTCACCCAAGCTGAATTGGTTGCAACATTTTATGATGGTCTACAGTACTCTTGGAGGTTTGGTTTGGACGCGGCTTCTAATGGAGAGTTCGATGCTCTTCCCCCACAAGCGGGGTATGACTTAATAGAAAAGATGGCAGCGAGAGCCATGAACTCTGAAAATGATCGCCAAACCCGAAGGAGTAAGTTTGAAGTGGAAGCTTATGACAAGCTCTTGGCCTCCAACAAGCAACTCACCGAACAAGTGGCGGAGATTCGAATGCATATTAAGGAGACCAAGGCTATTGGTTCAAGAATGACTTGTGTGGAGTGCAAGTCTTGTGGTGGACCTCATGTTAGTAACTTGTGTACTGTCAATGTTGAGAGCAATGAAGCCAAAGCTATAGCTCAAGGAAGCATAGTTCCATCCTCAAATCATGAACCTCTTGTCCAAACACAAGTTGTTGGAAAGGTGAATTGTAAGAGGAGTTTAGAGGAGCTATTGGAGAGTTGCATCAACCGCATGAACAACAACCATAAGAACCAAGAGGTGGCTATCAAGAACTTGGAGAACCAACTTGGCCAGCTAGCCAAGCAAATTGCCGAAAGGCCTCAAGGTAAATTTCCTTCTGATACTATCCCCAATCCCGAACAAGAAAATTCTGCTGTTGTTACCACTAGGAGTGGGAGAGTGTTACATGAGTTAAAAAATCAAATTGAGGGAAAAAGTGAGGAAATAGTTGAGGAGGAAATGAGTGTTCCTATTAAAACTAGATTGATGAATGATCCTATTCCTGAGCTTAGCAAAGTTCCATTTCCTAAAGCATTGGCTAAAAAGAATTTGGATAAAAAGTTTTCAAAATTTATGGATGTTTTTAAGAAACTCCATATTGATATCCCTTTTTCCGATGCTTTAGAACAAATGCCTATCTATGCTAAGTTCATGAAGGACATTTTAAATAAGAGAAGGAAGTTGAGTGAGGTTGATGAAACTATCATGATGACCGAGGAGTGTAGTGCCATTTTGCAAAGGAAAATGCCTAAGAAGAGAAGGGATCCCGGGAGTTTTACTATCCCAGTGGAGATTGAGGGGTTAACTGTTGTTGAAGCCTTGTGTGATTTGGGAGCGAGCATCAACTTGATGCCGCTTAGCATGTTTAGAAGGTTGAATTTAGGAGAGGTCATCCCGACCATGCTCTCCTTACAAATGGCAGACCGATCCCTGAAAACACCTTATGGGATCATTGAAGATGTGATGGTTAAGGTTGATAAGTATGTGTTCCCAGTTGATTTTGTGGTGCTAGACATGGAGGAGGATGCTAAGATTCCTCTCATTCTTGGCCGACCCTTCTTAGCCACTAGTAGGGCTAAAATTGATGTTGATAAGGGTCAGCTCATTCTCAGAGTTGGTGAGGACAAGGTAAGATTTTCGGTTTTCAATTCTAATTTGCAAACTAACCTTAATGATGGTTTTGTTTGTGATATGATCAATAGCTTGTCCAGGTCTTCAAGGGAGACCCCCAAGGTAAGTGAAAAAGATGTTGGGCTTAATCAAGTTCTCATCAAGCTTGTTAGTGAAAACAAGTATGGGGGGTCTAAAGATGAGAATTTCCAAGACCACATGGCTCGATTCACTCAAGCTAGTCACCTTGTAAAGATGGATGGTGTGACTAGTGATGAGCTCAAGATTAAGCTCTTCCCTCACTCCTTGAGGGGGGGAGCAAGGATTTGGTACGATGGTTTAGATGATACCCTCTCTTGGGAGGAGTTATTCCAAAGATTTGGTGCAAGGTTCATACCTTGCACATGTGGAAGGAAAATTGATGGTAAGGAATTTCCTTCCTAACACCAAAGGAAGGAGAGTCCACCTAGTACTATAACTTAGGGCTGCTTGGGAGACAACCCAAGTTTTGTTATTTTGCTTGTTTGGTTGTTGCATTTTGCAGGGAATGAGAGCCTAAATTCTGGAGTAGGAGGTGACTTTAAGGCCTCCATGGTAATTGGTAAAGAAGGTCAACTCTTTCCCTTTAGTCTAGCTCATGCATTTTTACATATTTTTCCTTTTGTAGCTTTTATTTTTCTTTTTATCATGCATTGTTAATTGGTTTTTGTTTTTGGGTCTTTTACTTCCCTATACTCACATGCTTTAGCTATAGTTTTGCCTCCCTGCTTGTGTGGTTTTGAAAAGGTTTTTGTGAATACTTGTTGTTGTTTTTGGGGATGAGTGATTGCATGTTGGGGAAGAGAGGGGGAGACTTCGGTCTTCTGAGTGTCTCTTGAGAAAGGAGTCGGTGTGAGTCCATTAAGGGTCTATCTTTGACCCTTCACCATTAAAATTCTTTGGAGGATCCTGACTCACTTGCAATTCTTGGTTGTGCGTTGATTTCGCTCATAGCATGCTTTGTGATTCTTGCTTTATTCTTGAGACTTGTAGGATTTCTTGAGACTCTGAATTCGTTGTTTGAACATTGTCCTTAGTTGTCCCATTTGAGCCTTATTGGAGAATTTGTTGTAGCCAAGTTTTTGGGACGGATGTTTGGTTGGAATATTGGGGGAGTGATGGTCCTTGTTGTGTTGTATGGAGCTGGAAAAATGAGAAATAGTCTCTTGCCCCAAGAAGAAAAGAACAGTAAAAAAAAAAGAAAGAAAAAGAACTCCTAAACAAAAAATGAAGTTGAAAAAAGAAGAAAAGAAGAGTTTGAAAAGGGGGTGCAAGAGACTTGTGCTAAAGTGTTTGTTGTGAAAAGCTCCAGGGTTAACAGAAGAGGACCACACTCAATGTGCTTGAAAGCCTAGTTTTCCCTTAGGGACCAACCACCATCATGTGTTACCTAGCCAATGTTTCAACCCTTTTTGAAGTCTCTTTGAATATTTGCATGCTTAATCTTTGTTGCTATTGGGTGAATGACATTCAGGACCTATGAACTTGCTGGCGTGCTCAGTGCACTAAATTAACATCTCATCCTAGGATTCTTAGTTCTATATGTTTCTCATGAATGGACTCTACACTCTTCTCTTTTCAAAAGATGCATGAAGTAGGTTGTTGGGTCTTTCTCTTGGAACTAGCTGTGATTACTTTGTCCCCCTGTTTTTGTGAAGTATTCCTTGTTGAGAGCACTTGTTTTGGGAGCATTTCTTGCGCTTGAGGGCAAGCGAGTGTTGTTTACGCTCGAGGGCGAGCTGTCGTTGAGTATAGTGGTGTGATGACCCTATTTTAGTAGTGTTTTTAGGGTCATTTCTTTGTGTGTTTTGAGTCTTTTTGTTAAGTCTCATGTAGTGTTTCATGCATTCTCATGCATTTTTATCTTTTCTTTAGTCTTTATTTTGCTTTGGTAATTTAGTAGTTTTATAGGGAGTTTTCTTGCATTTTGAGTAAAGTTTAGGTCTTGCATGGTTTTATTGTGTTAATTGAAGGATCTCATGTGCTAATAAGCTCTTTGAGCTTCTAGAATTTTCCTTGGCTTGTTGGTTAAGTTTCAGATCAGGTACTGGAGAAGAAAGAAGGCCAATAAGCATGGAATTGATGGAAAACTTAAAGAGGATTGAAAAGAGGAGTTTCAGAAGCCAAAAAGCCCTTTTCAGGCGAGCTTAAGCGCCTAGGCGCTGGGGAATGGGCGCTTAGGCGCCAATTGGGTCCAGAGAGCATGTTTTTACATGCAATTGGCGCTCAGGCGCTCTGAATTGGCGCCTGAGCGCCCAGACTCAACCTGTTTGTCTATAAATAGGCTTTTTGCCATTTCTTTTGTAACTTTTGTCATTTCTATGCATTCCTAAATAAGTTACAAGTAGGGTTAGGCTCTGGAGCTTGAGGAGAAGCATTCTCCAAGTCCATGTTCCAGGTTTTATCCTTCTTTTCTTGTATGGATTCTATAGCCATGCTTGGCTAAAACCCCTTTTGCTTTGGGTTCTTTGTAAGACTTTGAATGTTTTAGCTATCAATCCTTTTCTATTCATGATGTTCTGAGTAAACCCTTGAATCTCACTTCTATGCTTTATCTTTCAAGCTTGAATGCATGCTAGCTCCTTACTTTTCTATAATCATAACGATAGTTTGTTATAGAATTGGGACTTGTTGTGAGATTACTCCTTCTATACTTGCTACTAGGAATAGAGGAAGGGTTGGGGTTTGTTGGCCTGATTTGTATGCTTAGTGCTTCTAGCAAATGTTTAGGTTATCAAGGAATTGAACCTATCTTTTGATTAGGAAGGGTTTTCTTTGCGAGGCATCGAAAGATAACTAACTAGGCTAGAACATCAAGGAGAGACTCGGGATTAATTGAATAGGAAGGTTTGCTAAAACTGAAATAGTTGAACAAGAACCCAAGGCAATCTCATCTCTGTTTTTCAATCGCTTTATTACTTGATTACTTGTCTTTTTACAAACTCAAGAAACAACCAATTATTAAAACTGAATTTTACTTGCTTTTCAACCTTAAACTTGAATCTTAAACTGAATTTGCCACACCAATTCCCTGTGGTTCGATAATTTAAAACCCGGAGGTATTCGTACACTTGCGAATTGACCAACAGAACCTATTGTCACGGTTACGCTTTACAAACCGTGATAACAGGCTAATCAATTGTCACGGTTAAATAGGTAACCGTGACAATATGTGGCATCTATTGCCACGGTTACGTTTTGCAAACCGTGATAACAGGCGTATCAATTGTCACGGTTCCGCCTTTAACCGTGACAATTGAGCAATTGTCAAGCCTTCTATTGTCACGGTTAAACCGTGACGAATTGGCGGTTTTAACCGTGACGAAAGGCCTTTTCTGTAGTAGTGAAGAACCTAGATGTTATCCTAGGAATGGACTGGTTGTCCCACTATCATTGTCTTTTGGACTGCAACCGAAAGAGAGTGGTATTTCCTGACTCGGATCTTTCCGAGTATCTATCCGCCAATCACATTAGCGTCTCTTTGAATGAAGGATCTCAAGAGTATTCCGTATTGCTAAGCTTGGAGAGTAAAGGGAATCCGGAAGTGAACAATATTCCAGTTGTGAGAGACTTCACGGATGTTTTTCCTGGCGATGTACCTGGATTGCCGCCTGTACGCGACATTGAGTTTGCTATTGACATCGTATCGGGAACAGGGCCGATTTCGATTGCACCATATCGTATGGCACCTGCGGAGTTAGTGGAATTGAAGTCTCAACTAGAGGATCTTCTGTCGTAGGGATTTATCCGACCAAGCGTTTCACCTTGGGGAGCGCCTGTCTTATTGGTGAAGAAGAAGAACGGGAAATCTAGATTGTGTGTCGACTACCGACAACTGAACAAAGTAACTGTCAAGAATAGGTATCCGTTACCTAGAATTGATGATTTGATGGATCAACTGCGAGGAGCTGCGATATTCTCAAAGATAGACCTGAAGTCGGGTTACCATCAGATCAGAGTAAAGACTGAGGATATCCAGAAAACGGCATTCAGAACTCGTTATGGACACTATGAGTATTTAGTGATGCCATTTGGGGTGACAAACGCACCTGCCATTTTCATGGATTACATGAACAGGACTTTCCATACATTCTTAGATCGATTCGTCGTGGTGTTTATCGACGACATTCTGATTTACTCAAAGAATGTTGAGGATCATGAGGGGCACTTGCGTCAAGTTTTACAAGTGCTGAGAGAGAAAGAGTTGTACGCCAACCCTTCTAAGTGCGAATTTTGGCTCGAAGAAGTAAAATTCTTAGGCCATGTGATCTCTAAAGAAGGTATAGCTGTGGACCCAGCAAAGGTAGAGACCGTATTGTCATGGGAACGGCCAAGGACTGTGACTGAGATCAGGAGTTTTGTCGGTTTGGCGGGATATTATCGTCGTTTCATCAAGAATTTCGCCAAGATTGTTGGACCTTTGACTCAACTTACGAGGAAGGATCAACCTTTTGCATGGACCGAAGCGTGCGAAACTAGCTTTCAGACGATGAAGGAACGTTTTACGACGTCACCTGTACTCGTCCTACCGCAACCAGAGGAACCGTATGAAGTGTATTGTGATGGTTCGCATCAAGGTTTGGGATGTGTGCTGATGCAACATCGGAAAGTGGTAGCTTATGCTTCACGACAACTGAAGGTTCATGAGAAGAACTATCCGACTCATGACTTAGAACTCGCTGCCATCGTATTTTCGCTGAAAATCTGGAGACATCACTTATATGGATGCAATTTTACCATATTCAGTGATCACAAGAGCTTGAAGTACTTGTTCGAGCAGAAGGAGCTGAACATGAGACAACGACGCTGGATGGAATTTCTCAAGGATTACGAGTTTACCCTACAATATCATCCCGGAAAGGCTAATGTTGTTGTTGATGCCTTGAGCAGGAAGATGCATATCTCGTCAATGATGGTTAAAGAGCTGCAACTGCTGGAACAATTTCGAGATTTGAGCTTAGATGTGAGATTATCCGAGGGAGAACTGAAGTTCGGAATGATCAGAATCGCCAATGGATTGATGGAAGAAATCCGAGACCAACAGTTACAAGATGAATTTCTACTCGGGAAAAGGAACTTGGTAATTCAGGGTAAGGACCCGGAATTCAAGGTAGGAAGTGACAATATCCTACGGTGTAAGGATAGAGTTTGTGTACCTAACAACCCTGACTTGAGGAGGTCGATTATGGACGAAGGTCACAAGAGAAAGTTGAGCATTCATCCTGGAATGAAAAAGATGTATCAGGACTTGAGGGTGAATTTTTGGTGGCCAGGAATGAAAAGACAAGTGGTATCAGAGCCGACCTCTCCCAGTACGGTGTGGTTCGGGGACGAACCAAGCGGAAGCTGGTGGGCCTGTGAAGCCCGGGGCCGACGAGGGCGGGGAGTGATCGCCGGTGCAGTGAGGCACGGACAAGGAGCGGCTCCTGACAGGCTTCTAGGCGGAGGGGCACATGAATGAACCGATTTCACACCCGAACAAGAGGTATTCCGAGACTGTATAGGGATGGACTATACAGTTGAGGAGGGCATAAAAGATTTGATTGGTACTACTCATAACAACAAGTTGCAACTTCTTTTCGGGAGCCCAACTGATAAGAACTCCATGGTTAAGTGTGCTTGCCTTGGAGCAATATCGTGATGGGTGACCTCCTGTGAAGTTTTCCCGGGAAGTGCGCGAGTGAGGACAAAGCGCACTGAAAAGACTCGTGTTGTTACCGTGAGGCCAGTCGTCAGATCGGGATGTTACAGACAGCAAGGAAAAGCCTCTTCAAAACTTCATCCTTTTCTTCTTTCATCAAGGTTTTAGCAAGGTAAGGGCTGGTCCTAGGATTGGGTAGGTTGTTAGGGAATTGTTGCCATGATTTGTTGTGAAAAGTTTTGTTGTTGGAGGGTTTTTGCATGAGGGTTTGGTTATGGGATAGCTTGCTGGACTTTTATGATCATGATGCTTGCTGGATTTTGCCATGAGATACCATGTGTTATTGTTTCACTATTTGCTATTCTTGCCTTAGACCTTGATGCTTTGTGAAGATCTCATGCAATACTTGCTAAGTTTTGACATGAAATTTATTTGTCCAACGTGATGATGGAGATGTGTTAGGTTCTGAAATCTTTTCTTAGGGTGATTACACAAGAATATATGACGTTTTGTTGCTGGAAAATGGCTTTGAAACTTTGCACTTGCATCTTCAAAATTTTAATTTAGGGCAGAAGTGACCCTTCCAGTTTTCTGTACTGGACAGCGGACTTCATGGCCCGATATCACCTATTTATGGTCTTCAGATGAAAACGTGGTAAACTAGGAAGTTATAGATCTTCGAATTAGCTTTCTAGGCGTATAAAGAACAAAATTTTTGGTTTAGTAATGAGGCCTGGAGATCGGTTTTAGTGACTGATACGCCTGCTGTTTTCCCTGTACCGGACAGCGAGCTTCAGAGCCTAATATCACCAAGTTCTGGGTTTCAAAAGAAAGAGTGTTAAACTAGAAAGTGGTAGATTTTCGAAATAGCTTTCCAGGCATGTATAGTATGTCATATTCGGTTGAGAATTGAGTTCGGGTGATTGTCGTTAGTGATCGCTGTTCCTGCTGTTTTTTTTTAGAAAATGAATATGACAGTTGTTTCATAAAACTTGAATCTACTAGTTTTTGGGTTGGATGTTTTCTGAATTTGGAATATCTAATTTACTTGTATGGTATTGATGAATTTTGTTACTGGCTGGATTATTCTGTAAAAAAGGTCGCTCATCCAGCTGTAATTCCTTTTGGTGCTGTGATTATTACTGTCATTAAGCTGCATTACCCGCTGTTGAAAATGTTAAGACTCTAGGTTGACTATTAGAGCCCTAACAAAGAGAAATGAGAACTTAATCGCTTGCAAGTAAAATGTGATGTAATTGGACATAGGTCTAGTGAAGACTATGGGCCATGAGAACGATGGTACCGTTAGAGACAAACGGTTACTTGCACGCGAGGGTGTTTTGTGGGTGGTACGGTGTGTCCCCGCGTGATTTGGTTGACTGCGGTCACCTTGTGATTCTGTGGACGGACGGTGTGTCCCCCCACATGAATGAGGGTTGTGCGGTGTGTCCCCTCCGAGAATTGTTCATCTGCGGATGATCGTGAATATGGCCATTGGTGTTGAGGTGGTTGTGTAAATGGTGAGGTCGCTAGCCTAACTGAACTTAGGTGACTGACTGAGATATAACTTAAAGATTATGCTTATTATACCTTGTTATTTATGAGAGTACATGTATATGTGAATGTTTTTATGAGAATATGAGACCTGACCCTTGCGCTACTTGTTTATGTGTTTATTTGGGGGGGGGGGTAGATGGTCATGAAGATAACGGCGACGACTCATTCTTGGAAGCTGATACTCTGTGACGAGCCACTACCGGATGACGACTACACTTCAGATAAAGAGGAAGAAGATAAAGAGAAAGAGACCAAGGATTTGGGTTGGGTTGAGAGACATCCATTTTCTCTTTGGGTTGAGAGTACCGAGTTCGGGAAGCATTGAGCAATTATTTTGTTTTCATTTGGATAATTAAAGTTGATGTAATTTACCTTGGTTTTAGACGTATGTTTCATACGTATTTTATTTAATTCAAAAGTTTTGAGATGATGTTTACTTCCGCGAGATTTGTAAAGGTTAATCTTTCAAGAGTTTCGCAATTAATGAATCTTTTATCATTAATTAAAGGTTAATTAATTAATCGACGAAAATTCTTTGAGAAAATACACGTGATCGGTTACTGTGTGACACTCGAGAAATCGGGGCGTTACACCACACACATACTTAAAATGTTTTTCAAACCTATTGTGTGCATTGCATTTCATTCACTCGTCTCCCTCCAAAATTTCCCTTCTCTCTGAACCCTAAACCTCGCATTCCTGAGAATCATGGGCAAATCAAGGAAATCGAAGGTGAATGTTACTTCTTCTTCCAAACTGACTGTCGAAGAGCAAGAGAGGCAAAGATTCGAAGAAGCTCAGCAAATCCAGAACGCAGCCAATGCGGTCAACTGCATCAAGAAGATTGAAGAACTGGTTGTGTGCAACGAGTCAAGAGTGGACTTCGACAACCTGGCTAAACACGGGTTTGACATCAGGGATCAAGTTGATTTGCAAGGTTGGTCTGGCTATTTCAATCGGCTTTGTGGCCCTATCTATTACAAATTAGTTGTGGAATTCTGGAAGAATGCTGTATGCAACGACTACTACGTCGTTTCTCATGTATTGCATAGAAAGATTGTTATCTCCGAGGAATCCATTGCAAAATTGCTGGGAATGGAGTTCCAACAGGGCAAGAGAATCAAGAATGTGGATGCTAATGTTCCAGGCATGAGGAACTTAGTTAATCGGTCTATTTATGATAACTGGTCTTTGGAGAAGACAAAGTATGCCATAAAGGAATTGAAGCCAACAATGAAGATCTGGCAGAAGAATTTCATATACTGCATTCACCCCAGAACAAGAGGAACTGATTACCTCAATGCAACTCAAAAGGTAATCATGTACTATATCTTTAAGGGTGAGCCTGTGTGTCTTCCATTTCTGCTCTTCAACTATCTGAAAGAGTGTGTTGAGAAGTCAAGGACTACTGCAATTGAGACCAAGAGGTCTATCTCCTACATTCCTTATGGAAGGTTTCTTTCAGATATATTCACTCAGAACAAACTGGTCAAGACTCTATCTGACATAGGCCTTCATGATGATCTGGCTATGTCCATTGGACATGCTCTCAATGGTGTAAGATCAAGTTTTGATCTAGTAGTACAACTCTATGTTTTGATGATTACAAGTTAACCTTTGATATGAACAATTGTGGTACTCTAACGTGTTTTTCTGAGTGTGCTATTTACAGGCTCTGACCTCAACTCAATCTCACACAAATCAGAAGCACTGTGTATAAAGAGCGACCCAAGCAACGCTTTCGCACTCACCATGTTCAGTATGAACAGTGGAAAAGCTTCAGAAGTTCTGAAGCTATACAAACTCTGATGTGGACTCAGTCACTAGAAGCTCTGAAGATCCAGAAAGTCTGATAACCAAGAAACACTGAAGGCTCAGATATTCTGATGGTGTAGAAGACTCTGAAGATCCAGAAGCTGATTAGTGAAGTTCTGATGTCCAGAAGCAAGATACTCTGAAGACCATGTTCTTCCCTCTGAGTTCAGAATCAGAAGAAACAATGGTCAGAGGATCTGGGCTTTCCCTCTGACTCTGATCAACCGGCTTCACAAGTTCCAATATGAAGCATTCCCCTGATCAGAAGTCTCCTAGGTTTAAAGGTCAAGTCGCTATCCAAGTACAAAAGCAACTGTACCCTCCTGACGACCTACCTAACGTTCTCAGCCACAGCAGAAGCTGGATTTTCCAGAACTGCCCTCCAACGGTAGCATTTCCCATGCAACGCTCAACCCTAATCCTTGGAGTATATAAAGAGGCTGAAGACTGAAAGAAACGGCAAGAAGCATTCACATACGCGCAAGACAAACTTAAATTCTTCTAAGCTTTCTTTCATCTGAAATTCATTGAGTTTACTATTAGCTTTTTAGAAGCAAATCTCTTGTAAACAATTCTTTGATAAACAGTTTGTTTAGTTCCTTTAGGAGATCAAGGTTGATCGGATCCTAGAGAAGACTAAGAGAGTGAATCTTAGTGTGAGCTAAGTCAGTGTAATTGTTAGTCACTTGTAGGTTTCAAGTGCAGTTGTAACTCTTACCTGATTAGTGGATTGCCTTCATTCTAAGAAGGAAGAAATCACCTTAACGGGTGGACTGGAGTAGCTTGAGTGATTTATCAAGTGAACCAGGATAAAATCCTTGTGTGCTTTTCTATCTCTTATCTTTAGCACTTAAGTTCTCGAAAGATTTGTCAAAATCTTTAAGGTGGAAGTTTTATACTGAAAACGTTATTCAAACCCCCCCCTTTCTACCGTTTTTCATACCTTCAATTGGTATCAGAGCGCAAGTTCTGATTACCACACCTAACAGTGTTCAGTGATCCGGGCCGGTGTGAAAAACAATGGCTGCCACCACCAGTGAAACTCAAAGAGATGGTTACAATGCAAAGCCTCCTATGTTCGACGGTCAAAGGTTCGAATATTGGAAAGATAGACTGGAAAGTTTCTTTCTGGGTTTCGATGCAGATCTCTGGGATATTATTGTGGATGGCTACGAGCGTCCAGTTGATGCAGATGGCAAGAAGATCCCAAGGTCAGAGATGACTGCAGATCAAAAGAAGCTGTACTCACAACATCACAAAGCAAGAGCAATTCTTCTAAGTGCTATTTCCTATGAAGAGTACCAGAAGATTACAGATCGTGAGTTTGCGAAAGGCATTTTCGAATCTCTGAAGATGTCTCATGAAGGAAACAAGAAAGTCAAAGAGTCAAAGGCATTGTCTTTGATCCAAAAGTATGAATCCTTTATCATGGAGCCAAATGAGTCCATTGAAGAAATGTTCTCCAGATTTCAGTTGCTTGTAGCTGGCATACGACCTCTCAACAAGAGCTACACAACAAAAGATCATGTCATAAGGGTCATCAGGTGTCTTCCTGAAAGTAGGATGCCTTTAGTGACTTCAATAGAGCTCACGAGAGACGTTGAAAATATGAGTTTAGAAGAACTCATCAGCATTTTGAAATGCCATGAGCTGAAGCGCTCAGAGATGCAAGATCTGAGGAAAAAGTCCATAGCCTTGAAATCTAAATCAGAAAAGGCTAAGGTTGAGAAGTCAAAAGCTCTTCAAGCTGAAGAAGAGGAATCTGAAGAAGCATCAGAAGATTCTGATGAAGATGAGCTGACTCTGATCTCCAAGAGACTCAATCGCATCTGGAAGCACAGGCAGAGCAAATACAAAGGCTCTGGAAAGGCAAGAGGAAAGTCTGAATCCTCAGGTCAGAAGAAGTCCTCACTTAAGGAAGTCACATGCTTTGAGTGCAAAGAATCAGGGCACTACAAAAGTGACTGTCCAAAATTGAAGAAGGACAAGAAGCCAAAGAAGCACTTCAAGACAAAGAAGAGTCTGATGGTGACATTTGATGAATCAGAGTCAGAGGATGTTGACTCTGATGGTGAAGTTCAAGGACTCATGGCTATTGTCAAAGACAAGGAAGCAGAGTCAAAGGGAGCTGTTGACTCTGACTCAGAATCAGAAGGAAATCCTAACTCAGACGATGAAAATGAGGTATTCGCTTCTTTCTCTACCTCTGAACTGAAACATGCATTGTCTGATATTATGGATAAGTATAACTCCTTATTGTCTAAGCATAAGAAGCTGAAAAAGAACTTATCTGCTGTTTCCAAGACTCCTTCTGAACATGAGAAAATTATTTCTGATTTGAAAAATGATAATCATGCCTTGATCAATTCTAACTCTGTGCTTAAGAACCAGATTGCTAAGTTAGAAGAAATTGTTGCCTGTGATGCCTCTGATTGTAGAAATGAATCTAAGTATGAAAAGTCTTTTCAAAGATTCCTAGCTAAAAGCGTGGATAGAAGCTTAATGGCTTCAATGATCTATGGCGTAAGCAGGAATGGAATGCATGGCATTGGCTATTCTAAACCAATTAGAAATGAGCCCTCTGTGTCTAAAGCTAAATCCTTGTATGAATGCTTTGTTCCCTCTGGTACCATATTGCCTGATCCTGTACCTGCTAAAGTTGCTAAAAACCCTCTTAAAAAGGGATCCTTCTCTATGACTAAATATCATGCAAATATTCCTTTAAAATATCATGTTGAGACACCCAAGGTGATCAGAACCTCTGGGGTAACTAACAAGAGAGGACCCAGAAAGTGGGTACCTAAGGACAAGATTATCTATGTTGCAGATATCCTTGATAGCTCCACTGAAACACCAATCATGGTATCTGGACAGTGGATGCTCGCGTCACATGACGGGAGAAAGGCGTATGTTCCGAGAGCTGAAACTTAAGCCTGGAGGCGAAGTTGGCTTTGGAGGAAATGAAAAGGGTAAAATTGTTGGTACTGGTACTATTTGTGTAGATAGTAGTCCATGCATTGATAATGTGTTATTGGTAGACGGCTTAACACATAACTTATTGTCTATAAGTCAATTAGCTGACAAGGGTTATGATGTTATATTCAATCAAAAGTCCTGCCGGGCTGTAAGTCAGATCGATGGCTCTGTTCTGTTTAACAGCAAGAGGAAGAACAACATTTATAAGATCAGATTATCTGAGTTGGAGGCTCAGAATGTGAAGTGCCTTCTGTCTGTTAATGAAGAGCAGTGGGTATGGCATAGACGGTTAGGGCATGCCAGTATGAGAAAGATTTCTCAGCTGAGCAAGCTAAACCTTGTCAGGGGCTTACCCAATCTGAAGTTTGCTTCAGACGCTCTTTGTGAAGCATGTCAGAAAGGCAAATTCACAAAAGTCCCTTTCAAGGCAAAGAATGTTGTCTCAACCTCAAGGCCGTTAGAACTTCTGCATATCGACCTTTTTGGACCAGTGAAAACTGAGTCTATAGGTGGCAAGAGATATGGGATGGTTATCGTTGATGACTATAGCCGCTGGACATGGGTAAAGTTTCTAACCCGCAAGGATGAGTCTCATGCTGTGTTCTCTACCTTCATTGCTCAAGTGCAAAACGAGAAGGCTTGTAGGATTGTGCGTGTCAGAAGTGACCATGGTGGAGAGTTTGAGAATGACAAGTTTGAGAGTCTGTTTGATTCCTATGGAATTGCACATGATTTCTCTTGTCCCAGAACTCCTCAACAAAATGGTGTTGTTGAGAGGAAGAACAGAACTCTTCAGGAGATGGCTAGAACCATGCTCCAAGAAACTGGCATGGCTAAGCACTTTTGGGCAGAGGCAGTAAATACAGCATGTTACATTCAGAACAGAATCTCTGTGAGACCAATTCTGAATAAGACTCCTTATGAATTGTGGAAGAACATAAAACCCAACATTTCTTATTTTCATCCTTTTGGCTGTGTTTGTTATGTTCTCAATACTAAGGATAGATTGCATAAATTTGATGCTAAGTCTTCTAAGTGTCTATTACTCGGTTACTCTGAGAGATCTAAAGGTTTTAGATTTTATAATACTGATGCTAAGACTATTGAAGAATCTATTCATGTTAGATTTGACGATAAGCTTGACTCTGACCAGTCAAAGCTAGTTGAAAAGTTTGCAGATTTAAGCATTAATGTTTCTGACAAAGGCAAAGCTCCAGAGGAAGTTGAGCCAGAGGAAGATGAACCAGAGGAAGAAGCTGGTCCCTCTAACTCACAAACTCTGAAGAAGAGCAGAATCACTGCAGCTCACCCTAAGGAATTGATTCTGGGCAACAAAGACGAACCAGTCAGAACCAGATCTGCCTTCAGACCCTCTGAAGAGACCTTGCTCAGTCTGAAAGGATTGGTGTCCTTAATTGAACCCAAGTCCATAGATGAAGCTCTTCAGGACAAGGATTGGATTCTGGCCATGGAAGAAGAATTGAATCAATTCTCCAAGAACGATGTTTGGAGCTTAGTGAAGAAGCCTGAGAATGTCCATGTTATTGGAACGAAATGGGTATTCAGAAGCAAGCTGAATGAGAAAGGAGATGTAGTCAGAAACAAGGCAAGGCTAGTTGCTCAAGGCTACAGCCAGCAGGAAGGAATAGACTACACTGAAACATTTGCTCCAGTAGCAAGACTGGAGGCAATCAGACTGTTGATTTCTTTTTCAGTAAATCACAACATAGTTCTACATCAGATGGACGTGAAGAGTGCCTTCCTAAATGGTTATATTTCAGAGGAAGTCTATGTTCATCAACCCCCAGGTTTTGAAGATGAGAAGAAACCAGACCATGTGTTCAAATTGAAGAAATCACTCTACGGTCTGAAGCAAGCTCCCAGAGCATGGTATGAGAGACTCAGCTCATTCCTTCTGGAGAATGAGTTTGTAAGGGGTAAAGTAGATACAACTCTTTTTTGCAAGACTTATAAAGATGATATCTTAATTGTGCAAATTTATGTTGATGATATTATATTTGGTTCTGCTAATCAATCTCTATGCAAAGAATTTTCTGAGATGATGCAGGCTGAATTTGAGATGAGTATGATGGGAGAATTAAAGTACTTTCTGGGAATACAAGTTGATCAAACACCAGAAGGAACATATATCCATCAGAGCAAGTACACTAAAGAACTTCTGAAGAAGTTCAATATGCTGGAATCTACAGTGGCCAAGACTCCAATGCATCCTACATGCATTCTGGAGAAAGAAGATAAAAGTGGTAAAGTATGTCAGAAGCTCTATCGTGGCATGATAGGTTCACTTCTATACTTAACTGCATCCAGGCCAGACATACTATTTAGTGTTCATTTATGTACTCGTTTCCAATCAGATCCAAGGGAAACCCACTTAACTGCTGTTAAGAGGATCCTAAGGTATTTGAAAGGCACCACTAACCTTGGCTTGATGTATAAGAAAACATCAGAGTATAAGCTTTCAGGTTATTGTGATGCTGATTATGCTGGAGATAGAACAGAGAGAAAAAGTACTTCTGGGAATTGTCAATTTCTGGGAAGCAATCTAGTCTCATGGGCAAGCAAGAGGCAATCAACCATTGCACTATCAACTGCAGAGGCAGAATATATCTCAGCAGCAATATGCAGCACTCAGATGCTCTGGATGAAACATCAGCTGGAGGATTATCAGATCCTTGAGAGCAATATCCGAATCTATTGTGATAACACTGCTGCAATCTCATTGAGTAAGAATCCTATCTTGCATTCAAGGGCAAAGCACATTGAGGTAAAATATCACTTTATTAGAGATTATGTACAGAAGGGCGTACTTCTTCTGAAGTTTGTTGATACTGACCATCAATGGGCAGATATCTTTACAAAGCCCTTAGCAGAGGATAGATTTAATTTTATTCTGAAAAATCTGAACATGGACTTTTGTCCAGAGTGAAGATGGATCAGAACCTCTGACTATGATACTTCTTGATCAGAAGATGTCTAGTCCAGAAGGTAACTCAATCAGAGTGTGTGTACCCACTGGTACTGACTCTGAAGCTGAGACAGCAACACGTGCGTCAGTATTTCTGATGCATAGTTCCTTGTGCCCGTGTGACAGTCTGTTATGATTGCGTGTAGATGTGCTTCTCTCCTGTGTGTGATTTGTGTATTTACTGTTACTATCTATCTTTAATTTTCAACCGTTGATCTTAAAGTGCTTTTTGAATCAACAACGGTTATTTGTCAAAACCCACTATACACACACGATCTCTTTCACTTCCGGTTTTTACTCTCTCTCTCTCTGCTTTTCGAAACCGCTTATCCTCGATTTCTCTCTCGATCTCTCTTCATCTTTCAACCTTCATCTTCTACCTCAAACCTTCAACCGCTTCAAAAATGGTGAGTCAAACCAGAAGAACTACTGCAGATGCAACCCAGTTCCCTCACATGGTAGTTGGTCTAGCAACGGGTCAAAGGGGCCCTGAGAATCCGACACAAGATCAAGGTCAAGCTCAAGAGCAGATTCTTCAGATTGCAGAACGGGGCTGTGCCGTTCATTGCGTTTTTGCTCCTGAGGAACTTCAAGTCCTGGCAGAATGGAGATTCGACCTCGACAACCTGGCTGCAAATGGGTATGATCTTCGTCCTGAAGTCCAAGTTCAAGGTTGGGGAAATTACTTCAACAGACTTCGAGGACCGGTGTATGATAAACTGATCAATGAATTCTGGAAGCACGCCGACTGCGATGATACTCAGGTGGTATCTCACATTCTTGGAAGAAAGATCATCATCACAGAGAAGTCCTTCGTGAACTTGCTGGGTGCAGACACTGCTTTTGGGTATCATTTCCAACTCACGGAATCGAAGCTGAAACCCAGCACCAAGGATACAATCAACAAGGCCCTGTACACCACTTACAAACCGGGCAAGACGAATTACAAGGTGATGGACCTTCATCCCAAGCTCAGGATCTGGCACAAAATCTTGCTCCACTGCATAAACCAGAGACCAAAGGGCAGTTCCCCAGACTACATCAACTTCAACCAGAAGGTGATGTTGTTCTTCATCCAAGACCAGAAGAAGATCTGTCTTCCCTACTTCCTGTTCTCCTACTTGAAGGAATGTATCCGGAAGTCTCGTACCACTGCCTCCATCAAGTCAGCGATCAAGTATATTCCCTTCGGGAGACTTCTGTCTGATCTCTTCATTGAGAGTGGCCTAGTTCAAGATCTGATAAATTCTGGATGCACAGAGGATCTGACCACCATTGTCAGTGATGTCTTCACGGCAAACTCTCTAAAGAAGATGGGCCTCATCAAGAAGAAGATTGCTCCTGCCCATGAAGACACATCTTCTGAGATCAGAAGTAGAAGGATGCCTCTGAATGATTACCCTCTGTGGACACAGGCAGACAATCCTGACGCCATTAGGTGTTATGTTGAAGACCTAAGGGCTCAAGGATTCGAAATTGATCTCGATGACTTCTTCAGCAGACTGCCGCCAGCTCCAGAGTTTCCTTCTCCTCCCAAGAAGAAAGTTCAGAGGAAGATGATCCTAGAAGAATCTTCTGAGGAATCAGATGTCCCTCTGATCAAAAAGAAGAAGGCTGGTCAATCCAAGAGAAAGCAAGATGAAATCAGCAAGCCCGATGATGGTGATGATGGTGATGATAGTGATAATGAGGATGGTCCTCCTAAGAAGAAGAAGAAGCAGGTCAGAATCGTGGTGAAGCCTACTCGGGTGGAACCAGCTGCTGAAGTGGTCAGAAGGATTGAAACTCCTGCCAGAGTGACAAGATCATCAGCACATTCAAGTAAGTCTGCCATTGCTTCTGATGATGATTTGAATTTATTTGATGCACTCCCCATATCTGCCATGCTCAAACACTCTTCAAATCCCCTCACTCCTATTCCTGAATCCCAACCAGCTGCACCAACCACCTCTCCACCACATTCCCCAAGGTCTTCGTTCTTTCAACCTTCCCCTACTGAAGCACCTCTCTGGAATTTGCTCCAGAACCAACCCTCTAGGTCAGAAGAACCAACCTCTCCCATCACCATTCCATACAACCCACTTGAACAACCAGAGCCTACCCACACACAACCTGGACCCAGAACCTCTGATCACTCTGTCCCAAGAGCATCAGAACGTCTGGCTCCCAGAACTACTGATACAGACTCTTCCACAGCCTATACACCTGTATCCTTCCCAACCAATGTTGCTGACTCTTCTCCCTCCAATAACTCTGAATCCATTAGACAATTCATGGAGGTCAGAAAAGAAAAGGTGTCTACCTTAGAAGAGTATTATCTCACTTGTCCAAGCCCTAGGAGATATCCTGGCCCTAGACCTAAACGTCTAGTTGACCCAGATGAACCTATCTTGGCCAATCCTTTACAAGAGGCAGACCCTTTGGCTCAACAAGCTCACCCTGCCCCAGACCAACAAGAGCCTATTCAACCAGAACCTGAACCAGAACAATCTGTGTCTAACCAATCCTCGGTTAGATCACCTCATCCTCTGGTTGAAACTTCAGAACCTCACCTTGGAACCTCTGAACCCAATGATCAAATGTTTAACATTGGCTCTCCACACGGTGCCTCTGAAGCTCACAGCAGCAATCACCCAGCCTCTCCTGAAACCAACCTCTCCATAATTCCTTACACTCACCTCCGACCCACATCTCTCTCTGAGTGCATCAATATTTTCTATCATGAAGCCTCTTTGAGGCTACGCAATGTGCACGGTCAGACTGACCTAAGTGAGAATGCTGAACATGTGGCTGATGAGTGGAACAATCTGGGCACTTGGCTAGTGGCTCAAGTTCCAATTATGATGCAGCTCCTGCATGCAGAGGGAAGTCAGAGGATTGAGGCTGCAAAGCAAAGGTTTGCTCGAAGGGTGGCTCTTCATGAACAAGAACAGAGACATAAGCTTCTTGAAGCTATTGAAGAAGCCAAGAGAAAGAAAGCTCAAGCAGAAGAAGCTGCACGTCAAGCAGCAGCTCAAGCTGAACAAGCCAGATTAGAGGCAGAACGACTTGAAGCTGAGGCTGAAGCTCTTAGATGCCAAGCACTTGCACCAGTAGTGTTTACTTCTGCTGCTTCTGCTTCCATTCCAGCTCCTCAATCTGCTCAGAATGTTCCTTCCGGTTCTACTCAGTCAAGCTCGTCCAGACTCGACATCATGGAACAGCGTCTTGACACTCATGAATCCATGCTAATTGAAATGAAGCACATGATGATGGAACTTCTGCGTCGAACGGATAAACCCTAGTCTTAGGATCTCCTCGCTTTTCTTTTTCTTTAACGTTGTTTTTGTTAAACTTCTGTTTCTTTTTATTTAATTATTCTACTTTGTTCGTTTGTGATTATCTATGCATATCTATATATATTTTTGTCACATGTGTTTGCAAAAATCTTTTTATTCATAATTTCTTTATGTTTACATCATACATTCTTTCCCTAAAATCTAGAATGGAGGATCCCTCCTCATTCTTCTGCACTCCTGGCGCTGCTCTGACCTATCCTTCTCCAGACGCTCCAGTGCATACTGGATGTTGCTGAGCCTGTCCTTTAGCTCATCCCTCTCCAGAATCTCTTCTGCAGTCTTGAGCTTCTCTTCCAGACTCTCTTTTTCTTCCAGCAGCTTGAGTTCAAGCCGGCTGAGTTCTTGCACCTCCTCCACGAAGGCAAGAAATTCCCTCAGGTCTCTCTTCAACTCTGGACGCAGGTCCTCCTCCAGCAGTGTCCGTGTTAGCTCCGCGATGGTCGTTGTACCCTCTGGATGCCTGATGTTCAGGAACAAGTCCTCCTCGAAGGCCTTCTTCCTCAGCTCTTCTAGTGCTACGATGTATGATGCCATTTTTTTCTTTACTGCAAATTGTTCGAGTTGTGAAGCTTACCTTTCACTCCAACGCTTTATATAGGCTTCACTTTCTCTCTGAAAGTTAATGCTCCTACAGTTTCTCGAGGTTAAGTTCTTGGTAACTGACCCTTCTCTTTACTCCCTTGACCGGTGGTAAACGTTCTTCTCTTGCATTAACTCTTCTATTTATTTCGCCTAACTCTGATTCTTACATCGTTTTCATTTTCTTTAAACTTAGACCTTCTCTAAGGGGGAGTACCTTGTACTTCAAGCTAAGTTTTTCACACCCCAAGCTTTTTGCTTATGACAAAAAGGGGGAGTACACCCAGTTTTTGATGTGTAAGATCTGTTAGTGTGATTTATTTTTTCTTTTGGAGAATTTAAGAGTTCCACCTTCATGACCATAGATGTGTCACTGGGCAAATACAAGGAATACATTTCACTTCTTCTGAAGTGATTCTAAGTTGACTCTGATACCCAAGACTCTGATACCTTGTCCGTGACTCTGATTACTTATGCGCTCTGATTACTCGATTTTCATCTATGTCATAAGTTTTTCACTCTGAACTCTTATATCATTTAGCTCAGAATCTAGACTTTACTAACGTTTTCATCAAGTATTAGATTCAGGGGGAGCTAAGCTCAGAATCAAGCAGTGACTTGAATTCAGAATGAGCAAGATAAACTACTCACATCAGGATAAGTCTTATTCTATATCTCTAAACTCTGAGTGAATTCAGTTTAATGTTTAAGAATTGTTCATCAAAAATCTCATTTTTGTCATCATCAAAAAGGGGGAGATTGTAAGATCAAGTTTTGATCTAGTAGTACAACTCTATGTTTTGATGATTACAAGTTAACCTTTGATATGAACAATTGTGGTACTCTAACGTGTTTTTCTGAGTGTGCTATTTACAGGCTCTGACCTCAACTCAATCTCACACAAATCAGAAGCACTGTGTATAAAGAGCGACCCAAGCAACGCTTTCGCACTCACCATGTTCAGTATGAACAGTGGAAAAGCTTCAGAAGTTCTGAAGCTATACAAACTCTGATGTGGACTCAGTCACTAGAAGCTCTGAAGATCCAGAAAGTCTGATAACCAAGAAACACTGAAGGCTCAGATATTCTGATGGTGTAGAAGACTCTGAAGATCCAGAAGCTGATTAGTGAAGTTCTGATGTCCAGAAGCAAGATACTCTGAAGACCATGTTCTTCCCTCTGAGTTCAGAATCAGAAGAAACAATGGTCAGAGGATCTGGGCTTTCCCTCTGACTCTGATCAACCGGCTTCACAAGTTCCAATATGAAGCATTCCACTGATCAGAAGTCTCCTAGGTTTAAAGGTCAAGTCGCTATCCAAGTACAAAAGCAACTGTACCTTCCTGACGACCTACCTAACGTTCTCAACCACAGCAGAAGCTGGATTTTCCAGAACTGCCCTCCAACGGTAGCATTTCCCATGCAACGCTCAACCCTAATCCTTGGAGTATATAAAGAGGCTGAAGACTGAAAGAAACGGCAAGAAAAATTCACATACGCGCAAGACAAACTTAAATTCTTCTAAGCTTTCTTTCATCTGAAATTCATTGAGTTTACTATTAGCTTTTTAGAAGCAAATCTCTTGTAAACAATTCTTTGATAAACAGTTTGTTTAGTTCCTTTAGGAGATCAAGGTTGATCGGATCCTAGAGAAGACTAAGAGAGTGAATCTTAGTGTGAGCTAAGTCAGTGTAATTGTTAGTCACTTGTAGGTTTCAAGTGCAGTTGTAACTCTTACCTGATTAGTGGATTGCCTTCATTCTAAGAAGGAAGAAATCACCTTAACGGGTGGACTGGAGTAGCTTGAGTGATTTATCAAGTGAACCAGGATAAAATCCTTGTGTGCTTTTCTATCTCTTATCTTTAGCACTTAAGTTCTCGAAAGATTTGTCAAAATCTTTAAGGTGGAAGTTTTATACTGAAAACGTTATTCAAACCCCCCCCCCCCCTTTCTACCGTTTTTCATACCTTCAAATGGGACTAAGTTGAAGAGAATGCAGATCATTGACAAAGTTCAAGTTGAACCTGAAGAAGAATCATCTGAAGAGGTTCGTCAGATGAACTACCCTATTGATGACTTTCCTCTCTGGTCTAAAAAGGATAATCCAGCCAGTATTCTGGAATATGTGAGAATGCTCAGAAGTCAAGGAGATCCAATCACTCTCGAGGAATTCATCAAAGGACTTCCTGAGAGTCCTCCTGAGGTATTAACAAGGAAGTCTAAGAGAGCAACAAGCAGCAAGCCTTCAGATCCCAAGGGCAAAGGGATTCTGATAGAGGAAACCAAGAAGATGAAAGCTGCATCAAAATCTGTGGTCATCAGGGAACCAATTCAAGAACCCTCTCCTAAAAGAACTCCAGTACAGTCATCTCAGAAATCTAAGTCTGATAGCTCTGAGAGCTCTCTGGCTTCCATTATTGGAACTCAAGAAGAAGAAGATGACACCAACAGAGGAGGAGTTGTTCACTCTAACTCTGAAGAAGGTTCACCCAGAAGGAGTGTCAAGAGGAAAACTGTCATGGAAGAATCTTCTGGTGAGGAAACTGAAGATGATGATACTCCCCTGACCAAGAGGCAAAAAGTTCAGGTAATTCAAGTTGAGGAGGAAATTGAGCAGGATGATAGTGAGATTATTGGGTATGTGCTCCAAGACATAAGGGAATCTCCAGAAGCTGAATCAAAAGAATCCACCGATTCTGATGAAGTGCTCATAGCCAAGAGGAAGAAACTGCCTCTGAAGGGTCCACTTCAGAAGAAGGATCCAGAACCAAAGCAAGCATCTGAGAGTGCTCCTGAGGTACAAAGGGAAAGGAGATCAAAGATAGCTTCTGATCCTGCAAGGACTGCCAGACTCACCATATCTACCACCCTCAAAGGTCCAAGTAAGGAAATTACTGAAAGCATTAATTTAGATTCTGCTTTAGTAACTATTCCTGAACAACTTGTACCTATATCTACCTCCCTGCCAACCTCAATCCAAACAGTTCCACCTCAAACAGAACCTCACACACAAACCATATCTCAAGCCGAAACACAAGCTCCCCACTCAAACATCCAAACTGCTACCACTTCCATTCCATCCATCCCAATCCAAACCTCTTCCACATCCACCACAACTGAGTCTGTATCTCTCATCAATTCATTCATTGAGGGTATCGCTCAGAGTGAGGCCACCTTGAGGGACTTGGTTCAACAATTCACACCCAAGCCTCCATCCACCTCAAGAACCTTTCTGGTAACTGAATCTGGTGAGATTCCTGCTGTGGAAGACAAAGGAAATGAGGATGTTCAGATTCTAGAACCTCCTTTCAATGTGCAACCTATCCAGCAGGTAGCCCCTTGTTTTGAAGATCTGTTCATAGATGTTGCTGCTGAGTCTTATTATGTGTCCTTGTCTCACTACTCCACGGTGAACTCAAGAGATCTGAGCTTCACCTCGCCTGAGAAGACAGCTACATCCAGGCAAAGACAAGAGACCATTCCTGAGATTGAGTATATGGATGAATCAGATCATTCGGGACAAGAGAAGGTTCATGTGGATGAATCAGCACCTTCAGGACAAAATAGAACTGAGAGTTCTAATGCATCAAGCTCTGACGCAACCAACACTCCTCAGCCAATCATGGATTTGGCACCCTCCTTCAGACCACAAAGTCTTATTCAACTCATTCAGGAGTTCTCTGATGAAGCAACCAGAAGACTGCAATGGCTATATCAGGTAACTGATAATCAATTTGATGCATCTTTGGTTGATGGTATGTGGTCTTCCTTCGGAAGATGGTCAGAAAGAAGAGCTTATGAGCTTGAGAAGCAGCTCAGCAGAGAGAAGCGTCTGAGAGTTCATGATGCCTCTAAAAGAGCTTATAAGCAGAGGCTGAGGGTGTTACACAGGGTTTGTGAACCCATGAGAAGAGCAATGGCTGCAAGAACATATGTTGTCTCTGAACGTACCTCAAAAGATGCTGAGATGATTCCAGCAGAGGTTGCAGAGGACAGTGCTGAAGAGATCATCATTCATGAGGCTGCAGAGGTTGATGAAGTTTAGATGGAAGTACCTATTCAAGTTGCTGCTGAAGTTCAATCAGAGGCAGAAGTTCAAGCACCTGCAGAAGTTCCTATTCCTGTTCAAGCTCCAGAACCAGCTCCACATCCGGAAGTCGCTCTCTTGGCTTCCATAATTGATAGGATACAAGATGATCAGCAGAGGCTGTTTCAGATGGTTGAGCATCAAGGCATCATTCAGAATGAACAAGGTCGGCAGATTCGGGAATCTTCAAGCAGAATGGAGGATATGATGAAGTATCTGATCGAGAATCTACCATCTTCATCAAAGTCGTGAACCCCTCTCATCTATCTTTCATGCATATTTATTGATCTTATCTGTCTGTGAATTTATTCTATGTTTGACTATGTTTTATTTCCTTATGTGTTTTTGCTACAACTTATTTAATGCGTTTTATCTGATTTAATTCTTTGTTGT